>NW_027098432.1:0-120000 GCF_019320115.1 Miscanthus floridulus | reverse complement strand
GAGTGCTCTTCTGGCTTCGTCCGCCATGTCAAGCGGCAGAAGCTCAGTGTAGCTTTACTCTACAATGGCTCCGGTCATTTTTTGCGGATTTGGGGGCATGGAGAGAGAGAGAGAGAGGACAGTGAGGGGATTTCATTTTGCTTGCTCCCGCCTCCCGGACGAGGGGGTGGGGGGTGTTGTGGTGACGGCCACCATGGATGGAGATCTGGAGCTCCCGAAGGGCTCAGTGCAGTTTGGCAGGGAGGAGAAGGGATGCCGCTTGAGGAAGGTGGAGTTGGGGTTGGAGAAGCTTTCTAGGGGCTTACCTTGGGCGGGGATGGCCCGAGGGAAGAGATCGAGCTGGTGGTTGTTGGCCGACCGCCGAACGTCGGCATGCGGCGTGCTGGAGCTGAGCCGCTGAGGCAATGGATCCCGTAGAGTGATGGGATGGAGCTGCAGAGGGGCGGTGGCGCGTGGCGGGGTAGGCGGCAACGCAGCGCGGTCGTCGGCTTTGCTCGATCGTATATTTCCGTGTGTCGGTGCTCGTGTTGCTGTGCAGTGGCGGAGCGTGAGCTAAATTTGAGGCGAATGTGTGAGCTCAGAGAGCCGATATACGCAAGGCGGCAAGGAGACACCGCTCGCCGTATTTGACCACTACAATGCCTTTCGTGGTGCCGAGGAGCGCAGGAGAGGGCAAGCTCAGTAGCACTAGCAAGAAGCGTCGTAGTAGTGCCGACGCCAACGGCCTATAGGTCTCACAAACTATCTACCAAAGCTTACCCCGTTCAAGAATTAGCATAAAGAGCTATCTCGACAAGCGAATTATGATAGTGGGATCCCTACTATGTACATGTACCAGCCTGATGCACTAAGTACATACCTCAGCAGTGGATAAGAAACAGAGAATTTGGATTGAAATCTTTGGAAGTACTATCTGCATATGCTCCTCCAGTCCTCCTAGCGTCCCCCCATGTTAGAGCAAACATCCCAGATACGCAGAAGTATATATGGTTGCCCTATGAAACTGCACATATGCCCCCAGGTTCCACCAATTCACTTCATCTCTTAAACTAAATAATACAAGATTAGTTACTTGGTGTGTCTAGCTGGCTGAGATCTTTGCTTCTCTCTTCCTCTTTCTCTTTATTCATTACATAAGCATGAAGCAAAGTGATGCATTCTTTTGCTTTATCGAAAGATTGATTTATAATAAAAGACAGATATGCTTCTTCTTACTTTCAGATTCCAGAAGGAAATTCGAAAGAACACTGTAATTGCCATACTAAAGATTCTCCAATAGTTTCAGAACTGTCAATTGACAGAAATGTAGTATGCCAAAAGGGACTGGAATCAGCTGGGTTATGGATCTGGTTGTCTATATCTGCCAGCTACTTCCTCCCTTCCAAATTATAAGTCATTCCAAAAATCTTGGAGAGTCAAAACATCTCAAGTTTGATCAAAATTATAGAAAAATTACAAAAATTTATGACATCAAATAGATATACTATGAAAATATAATAAATGAAGAACCTAATGATACTTACTTAGTATCATAAAAATATTGTTCACAACAAAAAGTATCATAAAAAATATTATTATTTTATTATATAAATTTGGTCAAACTTAAGATGTTTTGACTCTCTAAGATTTTTGGAATGATTATAATTTGGAATGGAGGGAGTATATACTTAGTTTGGTACACAAGGACATAAGGTTGATTGAACCTAGGTCACCGATGTGGTGCTGCCTAGAGTTATCGTCCCTCCAAGGAGCTACGGTGGACGGCGGCGGCAACAGAGACACAGGTGTGTCTACAACGGGGTTGCTTGGAGGTTAATTTCTCATTCTCCCTTTTGCCAAAGGGAGGGAGTTTTTGAGATCCCCTTTGGGTTTTCCTCCTGGACTACGGGCGGCGACGCTGGTCCTGCCAGTGTTATTTGGTGGATGATGAGAGCAAAGGAAGGTGGTTGTTGACGACCAAAATTGGCACACTCCATAATTGGCAGGGTCAAATGTATGCATTGAGCACGACATGGAGATCATTTTTTGGTATTCCAGACATGATTTTGTTAGAGAGACCAAGAAGCACTCAAAAAAGCATCAAGATGAGGTCAAATCATGAGTTTGAGTATACTAAGACGAAGCCCTCATCGAGATGATCGAAATGGACATATGAATCGCCTAATTCAGAGTCTGGATGAGAGAGACGATACGACGCTTGGAAGATGTCAACGACTGAATTTCCGGGACCCATCAGAAATTTCCATCACATTGGCCGGAAATTTCTAATAGAAACTGAAAATATCCAATGGAACCAGAAATTTATGTCGCATTGGTCAGAAATCTATGTTCTTTACCAGAAATTTTCGATAGGAGTCGCAAGGCGAGGAGTCCGAAATAGAGTTGTAGGTTGAGTTACGGGTCAGTTTTTTACGCGTTTTTTGCATCGATATGACTTGTAATGGGGCAAGACCTCCCCACCCTTTAAAAATAAAGGGCCAAGACCGATTAAGGAGAAACCAAACAACTATGCCTTTACTTTTTATCTCCTAAGCCCTAAATCACTCTTTCAACCTCCATATTGTTCGTCTACTGATCTCCACGACCCTAGATGGCATCCTAGGCTTGCTGGTCATCCTAGGGCACGCCGACGATGTCCACACAATGACAGGGTCCCTCTCGGGCGAGAGTTTCGATGGCCTTTGCTAGTTTGCTCGTAAACTAGTCGTTCTTCGCCATGTAAGTGCGTTGGTTATCCCTTTACTGGTTTGCTCGTAACCCTCGCCATCCTTCACCATGTAAGTGTGATAGTTATCCGTTGAAATGACTGATTTCGGCAAAACCCTAGGAAATCAGTTTAACTGGTTTGATCAACCGGTCTAACCGGTTTGCGCTGCCTCACTGCCGTTCGCGACCCGCACGCTCTAGTGCTCTCATGTGCTGACTAGATTTTGTGTCAACATACTTTTGGTGACTTCACTAGGGGAAGATTGTTCTGGTTATTGAAGAAATCAATTTTTCTACCCTAGCCAATTACCTCATTGATCTATTATTTTGATTCGCCATTACTATTGCATCATGCATAGGCCGATCGCATCTTACTTGCCACCACTGCATCAGTCTACTCAGGTCGATTGCATCAGGTTTTTAGGTCGATTGCACTTGTTTATGAGTTAACTGCACAAGTTCTTGTGTGCTGCTAGAAGCACTTTTGGTTATTGTGTGCAGGTGAAGAAAAATCTGAAGCAAGATTAAATAAAAGAAGCGAGGGGCATTACTCTTCACCATTGGTGTGTTGCTGCCCAAGTCTAAGGAAATCAAGGTATATTGTTGAATACACATGGAAGGGTACCAGAATACCGCAATCCAATCATACTACATCACGCCCGAGGTACAGCTTGCAAATACAACACCAATGTCTAATAATTATTTTGAAGTGTCATGAACTCTTATGTTGATGTTGCTAGTCATGATGATAGTAGGCATGTTGCATCTGCTAGTCATTATTCAGATTTAATGCTATGAATTTTAATGCTACTAGCAACATACAACATATACCTTTTGATTCTCATGCATCAGCAGCGTGACAAGTTCAAATGCCGATGAATGATTATCAAGGCCAAACTAACATGGTGAATTCAGCTATTTTTTATGAACGACCACATTTTAATGGTTCTAGCAATATTGATCAAGATGTTTCCTCTTTTTTCTCATAGGCAGAGAATTCATAGTGTGTGGTTCCACCACAACACATGCCGGTGAATGAGAGATTTGTCCATGCTAGCTTTAGCTACCCGACTAATTTTTCTCAACCATCATATGCCTCACAAGAAGTTACTAAACTGGAGGATACACCTACAAATTCAGCACCATCTGCAAATGCTAATTACCATAATTCAGCTCTATATGTTACTACTCTTATCTCTAGCCGAATTAATGAAAATTCAGCAAGTGCACATGTACCTTCGCTCAATAATGCAGCATCTAAATCATCCCCTACACAACTGCAAAGTTCTGGTAGCATTCATGTCCTATTACCAAAAAGATTAAAAGCATTATTGAACAATGGGTTGATGTTGGATGTGAAACCTTTGTCCCCATGGGGCTTTTGGCTTCTCCTGATCTTGGGCGGTTGCATGATAGAACATTTATATAGACTCATTGTCGGGTTCATAAACCCAGGGTCCCTCGAGGACCGGCTTCCACACCAGGGCTCGGCCTAGGAGGACGGCCTTCTTTTCTTCTGGACCGGCCCGAAAGTCTAAACTCAACAGACCAGAGCACTCGCTTTAGGCCCTGGCTGCCTTCGGCCCATCTTTCCAACCGAAGCACTAGCTCAGGCTCAGGTCAACTCCGAACGGCCTCTTCGATCGGAGCGCTAGCGTCAGGCCCCGACTGCCTTCACACGGCCTCCACTCGGAAAGCCTGACCCGAGGACCGCCTTCGACTCCGACCCCGTGTCTCCGACCGGGGTTCATAGAAAACACTGCCCACCGCTATTCTCCGACTGGCGCGCCAGAACCGACTGGGGCCATCCGACCGGGGACGTCTGCTCAGAAAGAACTAGGAGGCGTACGAAGGAAGGCAAGACAGGGCTCGTCAGTCAAACCATGACACCAGGGACCATACCCCGCGGAACAGTACTTTACAACCGCCCTGCCACAAATAGTATTGTAGGCGCCGACATTTACCTCTACAGTATTATAGGCGCTGGTCAAAACACCCATACGGTAAGACCCCCCATGTGCCTCTGGGCATCAATAGTATCGTGGGCGCCGGAATTCACCGTATCAGGTGAACGTGGTACAACCATGCCCCTAGTCGGCGAGACAACATTTTTGCAGGTACCGACATCCTCCAGTCTAGAAGAAAGCAGCTCAACCTCCCACATGTACCTGACATTCTACGATGACATCAATAGTATTGCGGGCGCCCACCATTGTCCCATCCCCGTTGGTGTGGGCAATAAGGCTTAGAAACATCCGTACTCTCTCTCCCTTTCACTTGTAAAGCCATCCCCTTCTTCTATAAAAGGGGATGTGCTCCCTCCAAACACGAGGAGGTGAAACCAAGTCAACTTCTTCCAGTTCAGGTTTAGGGTTGGACACTTCGTTCACAGCATAGTTCCTGTCGATCTTGGCCCTTTCGACTGGACCGACCAGACACCCCATCTCTCTCTCTCTCTCTCTCGTTTGTAACCCCACTACAAACTTTGAGCACCTGGGCTCAGGAATAAAGTCACCGACCAACCCACACTAGACGTAGGGTATGTTGCCTGAACTAGTATAAATCCTATGTCATTAAGTGTTAGGTCACCTCTGATCACAACGTGCAGCAAAACTACAAATATTTACTAGTTAGTCAGTTTCTATACCGATAGTTGGCGCCGTCCATGGGGAAGACGCTGTACGTTCAATACTTTTTTGGTAATCGGATGGCCCATTTCTCCGCCACCTCCGCCGTGGCGGGCTTAGGCGATACGATTCGCTTTGGCTCGATGGAATTTCCCACACTCTCGCCTGCCGGGATGCGGGCTCCACTCGTCTTCGAGCCTTCCTAGGCCTTCCGCTTCGGAGGCCTAGACTTCGTCGCCGACCGGCTCGGCATACTCCACCTCCATGAGGAGGCGCACGTTCCGACACCCGTCAAAGGGGCACCCTCCATCGACTTCGGGACGCGCGACATCGATGGCGCGGCATCTGCACTTCATTCTGAGCAAACTCTCTGCTCAAACCCTGCTGTGAGTAATATACATGCTGTTATTTACTTACTACGTTCTATCTTCCACCGAATACCCAGTGGGTTACCGTTGTCCCCGTCGCAGCCGCCATACGGCCGGTCCCCCTATGGCCTCGTGTCTCCTGCGGACGCATACGCCCGGGGGCTCCAGCGAATGCCGGTGCCGCCCCCTCTCATGTCTGAACTCGTGGGGATGGTAGACTACGGTCCCAGCTGTCTCGACTTCATGGACAACAACGTCGGGAGTGACGACTCCAGCATCGGCGACATGGCACCAAGCCACCGTCCGTCCCGCGAGTGTGCTATGACGGACGCTTCAGAACAACCGCCAGGGGTAACGGAGTTCGCACGGACTCGCGCCCCTCTAGGCCCTCATGCGGAGACCCTTGAGCTCACGCGTGAGCACGGGGAGGATCTACAATGACAGTGGCCGCATCAGCCACCAGTTGCGCCAGCGCGCTCGGCGCACCACGCTGTGCCCTGCGCGCATAGACCGGTGAACGGCGCTCGGGGTCGCACCTGTCGGGTCTAGCGCAACACCCCGTATAGGGGAACCGATCCCCCGCAGTTCACTCGGGCCAGCCAGAACATTGCCGCCGCGGTAATGCTCCTGCGCAGCTTGTCCGAGCCGAACGACCCTTGCGAACAGGCGATCCACCGGAACCTCCGGTCATTGGTGGAGACCGCCGCCGTTCAACAAGCGGATAGCTCCATATCGTGACGCTGACTCATGACCTCGCTCCCCATCCAGGGAACAGAGACACAACAGATGAGGCACTACGCCCTATCACCGTCACAACCACCAAGTGGAGCACCGGAAGCCGCAACGGCACCTCGTCTTGACTTGACGACCGCTTTGTGCCGACTGCCCGTCTACGCACGCCTCAGACCAAACCAAGGCACGCGCGACGTCGATCAGAGTCCCAACCCTGACAGCCCGGGGCCACCGACCTTCGCCCGACACCTCCAGCAAATGCCGTTCCCACCACGCTTCAATGGAGGCCATGGCAAAGGAAAGGCCAAGCACCAGGATCAAGACGAGGGCCCCTCCACTCAGAGAGGAAAAAGAATAGAAAGAATCGCCACCAACCGACCAACTCCGTGTTGGTCGCCATGGCTGATCATACGGGCACGCTGCCCCAGCAGGGCCCCTCCGGCCACTTCCATGAGCTCATGGAGAGTCCATGCACCAACCACGACTACCCCGTGAACCACCTCTACAAGGACTGCCTGCTCCTCAAGCGCCTACTGAGGTAGGCTGGCAGGCCAGGAAAAAGAAGAAGGGGGCGCAGCGGACAAGGATCCAGACGACTGAAGTGATCCGACCGGACGCTTACTGACTGAAGGATAATGACGAGGATGCTCTCACCAAGCACCTTAGAACAGCTAGGTCGTTTTCTTTTCCCCTAAGTTTCAACCTTACCATTATTTACTTAACGTATGATCCTGTAAGAGCACCCCGACCTGAACATTTTTTGGCTCGGGGCGTTCAGGGGCTCCACTAGGGGGCACTACTACCTCTCTGTTTTGTTTACTGTTGTATGGAGAAATTCCTTCCTACCCTAACGAAGGGGTAGTTCATTCCTTTAATTTACCTTACGTAGCTTTGCTTTAAAAATTCCGACTGATCGCACCCCGCTCTTTCCTATAGTTACGAACAGATGAGCCTCGCGGGCCACGCCTCGGGCTCACAAGGTCGCAATCTATGGAACAAACAGGCAGGTACGAGAAAGAAAAAACTAAAAAACAAAATTATGCTAAGGCAAAAATTAAGGAATGAAGGGGAACAAGCTTCCTCGAACGGAGTGACTCCATCGTAGAAAACAAAATACCATTATAACTGTTAAGCACACGAATGTTTTATACGAGGGCTTCCCTCACAAGCTTAAAACTATCTACTTCCACTAAACTACTATTATTTTTTACATGCTACTGGGCTGGCCCAGCAACAACCGACGACGGTGCAACCGATGAAGGCGCGAGCTGCTCACTTCCTGATGGCACGGCATTCGGCTCAGCCAAGACCGGGGCGACATTCACTGCCGACCCAAGCTCCTCGCCATCCGAGAGCTCTGCAGCATTCTCTCCACGCGCGCTTTTGGCCAGGTCTTCATGGCGGACGTCCATCACCCACTCGCGGAGACTTGGTCTGCCACCAACCGCGCGTACGACAGCAAGCTCTCCCCAATGGACTGAATGTCCACCATGCTCATGCCTTTAGCGTATCCGCTATAGATGGTGGCGAAGTCCAGGTGCGGATGGTGCGTTCCCACCATGGTCAGCACCCCCGATGCTCCGTAGAACAGCCCAGACCTGATAAGATCCCGGACCTCTCCCGGGACCTCCGCCAGGTGGACAACGGGTGCGCTGGTGCTCGGCGCTGACCCAAAGATCTCCGAGACAACATGCTGGGCAACATTGCGGATCTGGTCAAGACCCCCCTCAAGAGCACGACGCTCCTCATGGGACTTGGCCAGCTCCTCCATATTCCGACCAAGCGTCGCCTTGGTCATCTCCAGGTCCCGCTCCAACACCTCCACTTTTCCGCCCAGCTCTGCGAGAAGAGCAACGAGCTCAAAAACAGGCTGAGGGAAAAGCCAACACAACAAAAAACAAAAAGGGTACGTACCGATGTGAGAAGCCTCAAGGGTGGAGAAATCCTTCGCTTGCCGAGCCACCTGCTCACGTGGCTGGGCCACCTGCTCACGCAGCCGGGCACTTGCATCCTCCATCTCCATCACCCGGCCCCAGAGCACGAGCACCTCTCGGTCCGCCTCCGACCGGGCCCTCCGCTCCACCTCTAGGGCCTTCTCCGCTGACTCTAGGGCGGCGCGCTCCGGATCAAGGGCCGCCAAAGCCTCCTGAAGAGACACCTCGGTGTTTGCCAGGGATGCCCGCAACTCCGCCTCAGTCTCCGTCTGGTGGGCCCTTGCCGCCTTGAGCCCTTGCTCGGCCATAGTCGCCCGCTCCTCCACACGCTGCCCCTCCGCCCGCACCGCGGCCGCCTCGGCCATCTGGTCCCGGGCTTCATGGCAAGAGGACTCCGCCCGACGCTCGAGCTCAGCCATCCGGGCATACTCCGACCGGTGGAAGTGGGACTTGCGGGACGATGTCTTCCTTATTTCCTACAAAAGGCAAGCACGCTAAAAACAACCGACAGAGGATCCAAATGGTAAAAGACAAGCACCAGAAACTGACCTCCGCCGCAAGCTGCATGTCGCCCTCAACCAACTGTTGGGCAAACAGAGCTTGCTTCCGGGCGCTTTCAAGCTACGTGGTCAGCTTGGTGAGTTCTGATACCACGACGTGCCCTTGCCCCCCAATGATGTCCTAGAGCTGCCGCTCTTGGGAGTCCCAGAGGACGAACCGCGCATTCGCTGGGTGCTCAGGGCAGGGCCACTCCAGGTCACCCTTCGGCACCTCGCTGGAGGGCCCAACCTCCAACCGTACCACCGCTAGGTCCCGCGGCGACACCACCGGCCCGCCAGAGGTCCCAGCCACCGACTGGACCACCGCCAGTCCCCGCGCCAGCACTAATGGCTCCACCATGACATCACCAACGGGTTGCCACAATGGCACCGATGGCTCCGCTAGGACATCCACCTCATCATTAGACAGGATCTCCACCACCTTGTTGGCCGAGGCCGCCGCCAAGCGTCCCGACCCCGGCCCAACCACGTCTTCCCCCGGCGCCTTCAGCTCCGACGACAAGGGTGAACCATGCGACCCTACACCCGGCAAGGCAGGAAGCTCGGTATCCCTTGCCTCCACCGCAAGAGTCACCTCCGACGCCACCATCACCATCGGCACCGGGATTGCCGCCAACATCGACGCCATAGCCGCCACCTCATCAACAGCCGAACTAGAGGGCGCCATCCCCGGAACGGAAGGTCTTGCCACTGTGACACGCTGCAGAACGGGCTTCTAGGTCTCTTGCACGACAGTCAGGGCAATACTCATCCCCGGCATTCCTAGGCCACTGACGGAAGGTATGGGTCAGTCACACTCCAACAAAAAGCTCAACCAGCAAAAAACCAAAAGGAAACGGAGAAAGACATACCAGGTGGCGAGCGGCACAACTTTGAAGGCCAACCCTAACATCGACGGGCCTGCATGTCGAGGACCGCTCCCAGACCGCGACCCACGCTCCTTTACTTCGGCAGGGGGCAAAGTCGTCCCTACCGGCTCCTGCCTGACCTGCGGGTCATCCCAACCTCCGGCTCGGGAATCCTCGATCGGAGCAACAGGCGTAGTATCCTTCGACTGTGACTCATGCGGCACACGTGCTCCAGTCCGCCCCTCAGATTGCTCGACATTCTCAACTATGCCCATAGTAGGCAGGTCCTCCCCCCCATGAGTCATACATCAGCACTGATCCAAGCGACGCGCGGGTGTTAGTCTGCCCCTTAGCAGACCGCCCGCCTTGCTCTACCACATCCACGACAGGTGGGGATGGGGCTGGCGACACTGCCAAGGGGCGCGGTGACCGCGTCCGCTTCAATGCTCACTCACCGACGACGTCCACGCTCGCTGCACGCTTCCTTGACGAGGGATCCGCCGCATGACGCGTGGCCACCAGCTCATCACTAGTGGATGACGTCACGGTATAACGGCGCTCCGCTGAGGTCGCAATGACCTCCCCGCTCTCCTCCTCACCGGAGAGACCATGTCATCCAGATCCGTAGGATCATCCGATGCAAGTTCTGACTCAACGTCGCTCCTATGTTCCTCGGCCCTTGTACGTTGGGCGATCTCCTGCTCCTTCTCCTATTTCCGTAGGATCTCCTTATTCTTTTTCTTCTTCCGAGCCTCGGCCTCATTCTTCTGAGCGGTCTGCCGAGCCACGCCCTCCGGTCCCTTGGGAAGGTGCGGTCAGGACTTATACCTCCCAAGCCCCTACGGAATGAATGAACCAGATCAAAGAAATAGGAAAGAGTAGAGAAGAAGCACGAGCAAAACAAGGGAACACACCAATGTGAACGCGATCGAGGCATTAAGCGGTATAGGCTTTCCCACGATTGTCTCCCTGGGCCTCAGCTATAGCACCCAGCCGACGTGACTCTAGACCTCGTCATCCAACAACTCCTCTGGTGACGCACGGTTCGGGTCCGACCGGCCGCCGTACTCCCACATCGGCTGCGTCCTCTCCGCCAACGGTGCAATCCAGTGGTGGTAGAGGGTGTAGAACACCCGCACTTCATCAAGGCCGCGCCTCATGAGCTTCCAGAGCTCCTCTTCGATGGCCTCCACCTTGTGCCTCTCCTTACGGCCACAACCCCATGACCAGCTTTCCTGCTCCTCTGGCCTCCTGCCGATAAACGCTAGGAACGACGCAGCCTTCGGGTTCTTGATGTAGAACCACTCCTCGTGCCACCCCTGGTTGGAACTACAAGGGGTGTACATGGGGTACGAACCTCCTGCGCTCGGCTTCCTCTAAAGGGCGAAACCCCCCACCGGCGTGACCTCAACCGAGCTCCCCGCCATTAAGGTCCTCCCAGAGAAGAACCGCCGGAAGAGATCCACGTGCGGCTCCATCCTGAGGAAAGCCTCATAGACGGTGATGAAACCGGCGATATGCAACACCCCCATTAGATTGAGGTGTTGTAGCTCCAAATCCCACTCATTAAGGAGCCCGCGCAGGAACCAGTGCGCGGGGTATCCTAGCCTGCGCTCATGGAAGGTAAGGAAGGACACCACCTTGCTAGGACAAGGTAGCAGGAACTCCTCTTCTCCCAGGACCCTCCAATGTGCCACCTCCTGCGGTGGCAGAAAACCCTTCTTGACGAAAGACTCCAGCATCGACTTCCTCACGATGGACGACCTCCAGTCCAACATCTTGCTCTGGCTTGCAAAAAGAATCAGTGAGTTCTCCTCTTCCCCCTCGCTCTCTCTCCCTTCCTTTCTTAGAAACCTCCACAGCTCTCTGGGATGCTCTCGACAAAGAGGAAAAAGAAAGGTGGTGGTAGTAGGCGACGAATAGGCACAAGAATGAGGCAAACACCCTCTCTCTTCTCTCCTACTTAAAGGAGGGGGAGCAACAGTTAGGAAAGGACATGCCGATCGGGAAGGCGAAGCGTCAGGGCAAGAAACTCTCTCTCTCTTTTCCATTTAATGCAGATGGGAGGCCCCTGACCAACGGGACGTGCCTAGTGCGATGAAACGACTCCTGATTAGGCGGGACATGACTGGGACATGGCCCACCACTACCGCACGACCAACCACTACCGCACATCAGGCATGAAAACCAAAGCGCCACCGCACGCGGACGACTCCTCGTCTCCCCAGGCCATACCTAGAGAGATCCAACAGCGAAATCTCCACCAGGAGAAATCAGCCGACCTCCTGAGTTGATCATTTCACTTAGGATAAGCACCTGAGATATAGGTCCTGGTCGGACATTTCCGAACTGAAGCTATCCGAACCCCGTCTCTTAGGTCACCAAGGTGAGCATGTGTTCATTAATACAAAACTGTTCACACGAGGGCTAACCTACGATTGACAAGCGCAGGTATCGGTCGGACATTTCTGACTGGAGCTCTTCGAACCCCGTCACTTTAGTCATATGGGCACCACCACACGAAATCTTCGCCAAGAGACCAACCGGACCCCTGAGTCGATCGAATCGCTCAGTATCCACACCTGAGATACAGGTAGGAAGCGAAGGGGCGCCCCATGCGGGCCACGCCGACTCCGTCTCGAATGACGAGCATGGGTCCCGGTCGGACATTTCTGACTGAAGCTCTCCGAACCCCATCTCTTAGGTCATCAAGGTGAGCATGTGTTCATTAATATAAAACTATTCACACAAGGGCTAACCCACGATTGACAAGCGCAGGTACCGGTCAGATGTTTCTGACTGGAGCCCTTCGAACCCCGTCACTCCAGTCGTCAAGGTAAAACACTATCAAAGCCCCTCTATTTCGATTTAAAACATTCATGCATCCATACGTGCATTTCATTCCATACGCCTGAACCCCCCGGACGGTTAGGGCATGAACCGCCCGGGGGTTCGGGAACTAAGCATCGCACGTGCAGCGAAATGCACCAGAACGCTCCGTGTCGCGCCACAAAGCGGCGGCTTGCCTCATTCAACATGAGCAACCAAACAGAGATAGGGGAGAAAATTGTAGATGAGCACCGTGCGGCCTTCGCCCGGTCTGGCAAGCTAGGTCATCTCAACCTTCTTGTTCGATCCTGAACCTCTCGCCAAGCCCACAGAATCTCCATCGAGAGGAGGCCATTAGGCCACCCGGGTCGGTCTCTAGAACGACCTAGGCATGTGCCAGGCTGTAGGTAAAGGAGTAGTAGAATGCCACAAGAGGGCAATGCCAACCTCGTCACGAACGATGAACCCGGATTCCACTCGATCACACCCGTTAGCGAGCTCACCGAGCTAGTCTTCGAGCCCGAGCGATCAGGACAGGCGACGAAACTCAGCTCCTTTGGTTGTGAGGAACCGGGTGGGGTAGCGCAAAACGACTCACACCACCCCCGCCAAGGCCCAATCGGGCTCAGGGACTCAAATGCCAAGGGACCGTGACTCCGAACTCGCGTCGACTGGATCAGCGACATCTGGCTACGACTCTTGGGACCGTGACTCCTAAACTTGCGTCGATGGGATAGGCGACATCTGGCTACGGCTCTTGGGACCGCGACTCCTAAACTCGCGTCGACGGGATAGGTGACATCCGGCTACGGCTCTTGGGACCGTGACTCCTAAACTCGCATCGACAGGATAGGCGACATCCAGCTACGGCTCTTGGGACCGTGACTCCTAAACTCGTGTCAACAGGATCGACGACATCTGGCTACGACTCTTGGGACCATGATTCCTAAACTCGCGTCGAGAGGATCAGCGACATCTGGCTATGGCTCCTGGGATCGCGACTCCTAAACTCGCGTAACGGCTTCCTAAACTAACTAAACTAACTCTCTCAATCCACGGCGTGCACCGACGCCTGGGTCCATTCGCAAACTCCGCCTCACCCGATCCCGCAGCACGCATCGACGCCAAAAGATCAGTGAGCACTAACACAACTGAACCGAGCTATCTCCACCCACGGCGCGCACTGACGCCAGGGTCCGTTCATGACTCCGACTCACCTGATCCCACGGCGCACAACGACACCACGATTTAACAAAATTCCATCTCAAACTAAAAAACATGCATACACGCCTACTGAGACAACACCCCAGCCGGTTCGGCCCGAACTGGCTGGGGCTCGGGGGCTACACCCGCGGGTGCGGCTCGCGCGCATCCGTCGGCAAGACAAAAATCCCCCGAACGATTCTGGCCGAATCGCCTGGGGGCTCGGGGGCTCCTGTCGGGTTCATAAACCCGGGGTCCCTCAAGGACCGGCTTCCACGCCAGGGCTCGGCCTAGAAGGATGGCCTTCTTTTCTTCTGGACCGGCCCGAAAGTCTAAATTCAACAGACCAGAGCACTCGCTTCAGGCCCTGGCCGCCTTCGGCCCATCTTTCTGACCGAAGCACTAGCTCAGGCTCAGGCCAACTCTGAACGGCCTCTCTGATTGGAGCGCTAGCGTCAGGCCCTGGCTGCCTTCGCACGGCCTCCACTCGGAAAGCCTGACTCGAGGACCGCCTCCGACTCCGACCCCGTGTCTCCTGACCGGGGTTCATAGAAAACCCTGCCCATTGCTATTCTCCGACTAGCGCGCCAGAACCGACTGGGGCCATCCGACCTGGGACGCCCGCTCGGAAAGAACCAGGAGGCGTACGAAGGAAGGCAAGACGGGGCTCGCTAGTCAAACCACGGCACCAGGGACCATACCCTGCGGAACAGTACTTTACAACCGCCCTGCCATAAACAGTATTGTAGGCGCCGACATTTACCTCTACAGTATTGTAGGCGTCGGTCAAAACACCCGTACGGTAAGACCCCCCATGTGCCTCTGGGCATCAACAGTATCGTGGGCGTCGGAATTCACCGTATCAGGTGAACGTGGTACAGCCATGCCCCCAGTCGGCGAGACAACATTTTTGCAGGTACCGACATCCTCCAGTCTAGAAGAAAGTAGCTCAACCTCCCACATGTACCTGACATTCTGTGATGACATCAACAGTATTGCGGGCGCCCACCATTGTCCCATCCCCGTCGGCGTGGGCAACAAGGCTTAGAAACGTCCGTACTCTCTCTCCCTTTCACTTGTAAAGCTATCCCCTTCTTCTATAAAAGAGGATGTGCTCCCTCCAAACACGAGGAGGTGAACCCAAGTCGACTTCTTCAAGTTTAGGTTTAGGGTTGGACACTTCGTTCACAGCATAGTTCCTATCGATCTCGGCCCTTCCGACCAGACCGACCGGACACCCCATCTCTCTCTCTCGTTTGTAACCCCACTACAAACTTCGAGCACCTGGGCTCAGGAATAAAGTCACCGACCGACCCACACTGGACGTAGGGCACGTTGCCTGAACCGGTATAAATTCCGTGTCATTGAGTGCTAGGCCACCTCCGATCACAACGTGCAGCAAAACTACAAATATTTATTAGTTGGTCACTTTTTGTACCGACACTCATCATTCACTTATCCCTTGTTCAACCATCTTTCTGGAGGTTTTGATAATTTTTTTCAAACAAAAACAAGTTCTTCAAATGATGCTCTTAACCGCTCAATGTGTATAGTCCTCACCAAGGAGCTTGCCTCCGGCGCATGGTGCCGCGGTAACGGCTCGCCAACGGCTGCCCACCTGGCCTTGGGCGCGACGATGGCTGCCTCGAATGTTAGTGATAGGAGAAAGGAAGAAAGGGGATTGAGAAATTTGGCTGGTTGCCCCATTTTCTTTGGGAATTAAGGGGTTAATTTTCTCAACTGATAAAAAATATGAAAAAGATTAGAAAGGGGATCTGCCGGAGCTACTTTTCTCTCTCAATCCTTGTTATCACTAGTTATAGGAAAATGGATTTCTTTTTCTTAATGGAGACGCTCTTAGAGTGTCTTCAACGGTATGAGCTAGCTCTAGGTTTATTAAGCTAATAAATATGGTGGAGAGAGAGACCGTCCTAAACATCGTGCTGTGAGAGAGGAGTGCTTCGTGAAGTGTGGGCGACTATCTCTTGAGTCCATGATAGTCTCCTGTCTTGTGTACTATTTAATCATTAAAAAAACTCATGAGCTAGCTCTAAGCTATACCATTGAAGACGCTCTTATAGCGCTTGGGAGGTTCATCATCCGCTTGGAGTCTTCATGTCATTGAAGTAATTACGAAGTTTGATGGCAAAGAAACTACCTGATGAATTATGTATGCACGGCGGATCTGCGCATCGCGTCCTCTGGTTAGTTGATTTGCTTTAGTTTTTGCAATGTATGGAGGACATACACTAAGGAAAATATCTTCAAATGAAACAAAAAAAAGCACATCTCTCTCAGTTAAACTGCGCAGCCGAACGGCTAGGCTAAAAGGCCCAGCTGCTACGGCCGAAA
This sequence comes from Miscanthus floridulus, assembly GCF_019320115.1. Classification (NCBI taxonomy): domain Eukaryota; kingdom Viridiplantae; phylum Streptophyta; class Magnoliopsida; order Poales; family Poaceae; genus Miscanthus; species Miscanthus floridulus. The sequence goes on along the minus strand of NW_027098432.1, from coordinate 103,841 downwards.
TCAGCCCATTTTCCTCCAGCCGAACAGGGTGACTATCTGCCAGGCCGCGGGAGAGACTGCTGTGCTCTTTTGGGCCACTGACAGTCTGGTACTCAGCAGTTGGGCCGCTAGTGCTAAGTGCCAAACCCGGTCGGTCCCACAGCAGCTTCACAGTTCACACACACATGATGTATGTGATAACAGTGCTATGCTATGCTGTAAAATATTATTACTGTGCTTCTAGTAGTAGCAGTTAAACAAATCCAATATGGTCACCGGTCGGGCGGTCACCCACGGACCCACCTACTCAACCGGTGCCGCAGAAGCTTCGCATTTCCAAACCAGAGCACAGAGCCATCCAGCCCAAATTTTAAAATCGCAACGAGGCAGCAGTTTGCAGAATGTAACATGGGTATATAGATCGGATAGCCCGAAATTACGGTGTTCTTCCAGTTCCGGATTCCAAACCAGTTTCACAACACATGTGCTGCTGTGTGCAGCAGTGTTATTATTAACAAAATCAAATAAAAATATGGCCAAACTATTGAAACACGGCACGGTAAAGGAGGAAGACAGCAGCACGATCTAGCACACTTTACACAGATCGCAACGACGAAGCATAGCATGTACACTGGCCACGCACAGCCGCCGGCGTCGACCAACCAGAGACCAGCGGACCAGCGCTACTCATCGTCGCCGCCGTCGCCGCCGCCGAGGAGCGCGGAGCGGTAGTAGAGGAGGACGGCGATGAGTGCGAGCGCGAGCGCGACCCCGACGGGGGATCCGCCGACGCGGTGCACGGAGTCCGGGGACCCGCCGAGGGCGAGGGCGTCGGCGAGCGCGCCGGCGGCGCCGCGGTCGGAGGAGAGGACGCGGATGACGAGGATGAGCGCGACGGGGAGCAGCAGCAGGCCCGTGGGGCCCAGCAGGTCCGCAATCGCGGACGTGATCGCCTCCCCGCCGTCGCCCAGGAACAGCGGGCCACCCACCACTAGACCCACCACCACCGCCATGATCACGCCGTGCGGCGCGCCGCCGATGACGAACCCGGGGCCGCCTTGCTGCTGGTACCGGTACTCGTCACCTCTCATCATCGTCGTCGGGCGGAGGGGAGGAGGTTGGAGACTGGAGACGGAGATCGAGGTGGATCGGTGGTGCTGGGTGTGGAGGTCGGACACTCAGTAGTGCGTGGTGGCCTGGACTGGTGGGAGAGAGTTGGAAGGAACTGAGTGTGTCGACGACGAGACGAGGAGGAGAAGAAGGCGTGTGCTGTGGGGGCGGGTCGCGGTCACATGACGGCATGAGACGGTAGGGGCTGCGCGGGAGGGCTGCTTGGACTTTTTCGTCATCGCACGGCGAGGCAATGACTGCGCCGTCCCGGGCCCGGCCGCGTGGTGGGGTGGGGAGTCTGGGGACGCGGACGACACGACGCCATCACACTTGTGCCTTGGGCAGGTTTGACCAGATGCAGATGACGGGTGTGCTGGAGCCTGGAGCCGCCCGCGGCTGCCATGTCCGGTGGGAGCTACTCATCCGTAGCATTCTTTCGCGGAAACAGCGGGCCACGCGCTTGGTGGTGGCCGTATGGTGGGCGAAGCCAAAGCCAGCGGCGAGAGTCTCGTGAGTACGGTGTGCGTGTGCTAGCTCATGCGATTGGATTTGATCCTTCGTCAACCATCAGTCGCTCGAGTGTCAAATCGACGATTTCTTCACCCGATCGATCGACCTCCAAAGTCAATATCCCTGCAAGGCTGATAGCTCCATTGCTATAGATTGCGAGCTCTGCTGACAAGGCAACCGGGCCCTTAGCCCCTTAGAAATGGTTACAACATGTTCTATACCCATCGTAAACAATTTACATGGGTGACGTATGGTCAAGCTCTCAGCCTCAATCTTACATCAGCGAGAGCCTGACATCTTGCAGATTAATGCAAGCTTACATCAGCGAGCTTGACATTTTGTTGCTTACTGGAGTATTAGCGGCGTAATGTACATTTAATTTGGAGGTAGGGACCTTACCGATCGACAGCCTAGATCAGCATGCAGTGCAGCATATGTATAATCAAGCACGGCATGTCGTCGTCGTCACACGACCTGACAGGGGCTGACCGCCGCGGTGAAAGCATGCCGACGACCGTGGTTTAGTTTGCAGCAGATTAGAGCGAAGAGGCCAACGCATGTATGGATATGCGCGGCGGCGCGGCCGGCATGCATGCCGCCGTGGACCAGATCGATCAGTTAGTTGTTGTCGTGGTGGTGGAGGGGCTTGGTGATGGCCGGCTTGAGCATGGTGGACACGGGCGGCCTCGCCGCGAAGGAGAAGGCCACCTGAAAGGCGTCGCGGGAGGCCGACCGGAGCATCTCCAGGACCACCCGCCTCGCCGCCGGCATTTCGTATCGTACGTGCCTGCCTACTACGTGGTGGGGCACGCAGGAGCTTCAGTCCTCTCCTCGCCTATATTGTCGGGAGCCGGAACATGCACGGCTGAGGATCAACCAGCGACGGAGCACGGCTTATAAAGGGAGACCGGAGACGACGGATCGGACACCATGCACGCGTGAGTCGAGGAAGGCTAAAATTGGGCGGGCAACGAACAAGTGCTAGCTGTTTTGTTATTCATGGAATCCAAGGCTAGCAGCCTAATTACGTAGCGATCTACTAATTCGGGATGCTGTGGTGTCAAAAAAAAAAATTGGGAATGCTGTACAAATGCACAATGACAGTGGCGTGCGCATGCCGGCTATAGCCGCACGCACGTGAGACGTGACATATTTGAGTTCATTTATTTGATCGAGTTTGAGACGTGACTTCTAATTGAGACACGAGAGCATGAGCTGCGTTCGTTAGGGGCGTCTGAATTGATGGAAGGGCATCGGTAGGGGCGGGTGTGAGAGACCTTCTGGCGACGCCGTCGGCTCCCTCGCGGCCTGGGCCTGGGCCGACTGCGAACCTGGTCTGCGCGGAGAGACGTGAGGAGGGATGACGGAGGACGGGCCTTGCAGTTCAGGCCGGAGGAGAACGAGGTGTGGGCAGCAACGCCACTGATGTCGCTGATGGCCTTGCTGGGCAAATTGCCCATGCGGATAGCACGCTAGGCTCCAGGGGATTGGCGAGACTGTGGGGCCGGTGGGAAGGCTCGAAAGAAAGGGTTGGGCTGCCAATGCTGCTGGGCCAAAGTCGGCGTAAGGTTTGGCTGTGAAAAAGAAAGGGTTTTCTCTTCTCTATATACTACTAAAAAGAGTCACTTGGACCCGTCTACCACTACATGGTGAAGCCGGCTACCATTCCCCTCCTGCAATCATATTACCGCGCTGACATGTGGACCCTGCCTGAGTCCGATGCGTCGTGCGTGAGCAGCTCCCGCAACTGCCCCATCCCGCGTCCTCGATCTTCGCCGTCGGCTGCTGCTAGGGTTTTGGCCGCCACCATGGCGACAGCGAGGCCCCCGAGAAGCACCCGCCCGCCCAGCCCCGCCCCTGTGCTCCTCCGCCCTACCCGCCCCAACTACGCGCCGACCCTTCCCACACCGTCGCGATCCAATCCTAGCCCCGTTCGAGAGGGCAGGACAGGGCGCGATGGCCGGCGTCATGTGCGTCACCGGTGCCAATTGTAGGGTCGAGATGGCAGACTAGAGGGGATGAATAGTCATTTCTAAAACTTAATCGCGTGGCTAACCGAAATAAATGTGGAATTAAGACTATCGGTCTAGCCAAGACTACACCCCTCTATCTAAGTTCGCAAGCACCTTATAAAGATCCTAATTAGACAACAAAGGTGCCGGGCTAGCTAGAGCTCACCTATTTAATTCTAGAGCAAGGTCATACAAACCTATGCACTAGTACTTTGACAACCGGAGAGCTCCTACACATGCTAGTGATGCAAAAGCACAAAGCTCCTAAGCTCGCTAGCAATGCTCAATAACAAGGCTACACAAGTCAAATTAAAGAGCGCAAATTACTTAGCTACACAAACTAAGCAATGTGACTAACAAGGTTACTAAAACCAAATTAGACACGCAAGGGAGCTACTTCTATGTTACACAAGCATAATGTATATGAATGTAAATACAAGTTTGTGTAAAAGGGATGCAACCAATGGGAAGACAAGGATGATACGATGATTTTATCCTGAGGTTTACGTGCTTGCCAACACGCTAGTCCCCGTTGTGTCGACCGCTCACTTGGTGGTTCGATGGCTAATTGGCATCACTCGCCAAGCCCGCATGTCGGGCACTGCAAGAACCTACCTCAAAAGTGAGGGTAGCTCAATGGCACGCTCTACTAGAGTTGCTCTTCGTGATCTCCGCGGGGTGAGCACAATCCCCCTCACAAATCCTCCTCCGGAGCACTGCACAATCTTCTCGCGTGCTTCAACAGAGTCACAAGCCACCAAGCCGTCTAGGAGGTGGCAACCTCCCAGAGTAACACGCACCACCGGCTTACAACTCGATCACCTAGTGCCACTCGATACAACCTCACGATGCAATCGCACTAGAATCGTTCACTCACTCGATCGGATGATCACTATCAAGCACAAGTGAGTTAGAGGGCTCCCAAGCACTCCCCAACCATGGACACTCAGTCCCAAGGGTGCTCTACTAGCCAAATGCCCGAACTCCACCTCTATTTATAGCCACCAAGCCAAATAGAGCCGTTGGAGCAAAGCTGCACTTTCTACGAGGGCACCGAACATGACGGTGCTGGCACCGGACATGCCCCCGTGGTGCCCCAACGGTCACTTCCCAACGGCTAGAAAACTAGCCGTTGGGCACCAGACAGGGGTGGCGGTGGCACCGGACAAGGTGCGGCGGTGCCACCCAGCCAAACCCCCCGAAAACCAACTCTCTGGATTAATAGGACGGTGCACCGCCATCACCATGGCAGTGACCACGGTGGTGCCCCCCTACGCTCAGGTCCAAACTGGCCAGCCTTGGGAAGAAAGCGGCGGTGGCACCAGACGTCCCTTGACGGTGCACCACCCTGCACATGGCGATGTACACCGTCACCGGCGGTGACCACCTTCGCTGCTACTGCTCTGAACTGGGGTCAGGTGGGCACCGCCCTAGGGGTGGCAGTGACACCGGACAAGGCACAGCGGTGTCAGCCCCAACACTCCTTCTCGATCAAGGCCAGGTGGGCACCGCCCTAAGGGTTATGGTGCCACCGGACAGGGGGTGGCGGTGCCACCCAGGCAGCACCCCAAGCCTGGTTTTGCCTCCTTTTCTTTACCAACTTCTTTACCTTTGCAAATGTGCCAACACCACCAAGTGTTCACCAACTTGTGCACGTGTGTTAGCTTTTCACAAATATTTCCCAAAGGGTTAGTCACTTCTTTCACCATGCCACTCGATCCTAACATGTATGCAAAGTTAGATTGCTCAAGTGACACTAGATGACCGATATGCAAACAAGTTTGCCCCTCTTAATAGTATGGTCATCTATTCTAAACCCAGTCATAAACTTCTCTACACACCTATGACCGGTGAAATGAAATGCCCTAGGTTATACCTTTGCCTTGTGCATTCCATTCCATCTCCTTCAATGTCGATGCAACACATGCACTAACATGATCAACAATGATATGATCCACTCCATATCATCACGTGACCATATTGGTTCATAGATCTTGACTTCACTTGCCCTTCACCGTTGCTTCGGTCCATCGGTGCCAAGTCATCACTCAACTTGCCCTTCACACTTGCAACCGGTCCATCGAGCCAAGTCATGTCTTGATCTTCTCCCCCTTGATCACATGACTCAATGTCATGTCTCATGTGCAATGAGATCCTTCATCACATGTGTGACCTTTGCAACATCTTCGAGCCATTTTCACCTCCATGGCATATGTTGCTCACACACATATACATGTGGACTAATTTCCTGTGTATCTCACATTAAACACAATTAGTCCACCTAAGGTTGTCACTCAATTACCAAAACCAAACAAGGACCTTTCAATCTCTTCCTTTTTGGTAATTGATGACAACTCTACAAAGATATGAAAATTAAGCTCAAATGGATTCATGTTGCTTGCCCAACCAATTTTACCATGTGTAAATGATTTTGGACAAGTACCATAAACCTGAATTGGTAGTATTAGCTCCCCCTACATACGTGTTAGAGTGTTTGGTTTGAAACTCGCACATATGCATAGATTGGAATTGTGGGAGAGTAATTACTGTCAATGATACTAAGGTGTAAAGAATTAACCTTTGAAGAGTGATACCAATCAGAGTTGCACTTTTAACACCATCCTTTGCATTATGAGTAGCTAGACATAAAAAATACTAGAAACCCCATAAGATCAACATTATAAGCAAGGTTCTAGTACCACGTGTAGTAATTCAAGTCTAGCTACCATTCTATGCATGCTAGTTATCATATCATCGATCAAGTTCTATAACTAGCATACACCATACAAGCATGCATATTAAATTTAAAACATATGCAATGCAAGCAAGCACATGACTATGCACAAATCAAATGTAATCAATCAAAGTTTATGAGCTTACTCCCCCTATTTATGTGCTTCTCTTGTCCAAGAATTTTTATCCTTCTCATTTCTTCAATGTTGCTCCATCTTTGTCCATGTCCATGTCCAATCTCTACTTCTTTGTCTCAATCTCTCCCAAAGCTTTCATATCTTTGTACAATTTCTTCCCCTTTGTCATCAATTTCCATAAAAGGTGTGCATTTTATTGATACAAAGGATTGCATTGGAGTAGATGGTTGACACCTTGCATTTTTTATGGACACCACTTGTATAGCTCTTTAGACACCATGTGTAGGATCTTGTGAACTTGATACTAATTTTAGTGGGACTCCTCCACCTATGTCCAAACATGGGTCATTCACTTGATAATCTTGAGCTTGTATACCACTAGTTGATGAGGGAAGCATTCTTCTCTTGATGATCACTTAAGGTTGAGGATCACTTGTGGAACCACCATCTTTTATGATTGATACAATGTGTAGAGATGTGATACCACGTGTATGATCGATTTATCAATAAAAACCATTTCTTGAACATTTGCTATCATCATGAGTACCACTTGTAGGATATTACTTGTAAGTTAATCTAGACACCACTTGTGAATTCTTCTTGTTTGAGTCTATATACCACTTGAAACAATCAAACTAGATATCCATTTGCGTTGTTGTCTTGTGCTTGTACTCTTGTCACTTATCATGAGCTTCTAAGTTGACTTGAACTAAAATGATTTACCTAAGCTTCCAAGTCCGGTTTGAACCAATGATAAGTTTCTTCACACCTCTTGCAAGGGTTATCTTGCTAATGTTGTACTTGTCACTTGTTAGCAATCTAAATTAAATCAAGTACTTGGGTTCACTAGCTCATGAACAAACTCATACACTACCACTAGATTCAACTAATCATTCTAGCAATAGTGGTAGGCTATGAATTCTAAAGATTTTCATTTGTTATGCATGATCCTATGAAGCATGTACTATATGCACTAACCGCGTACTAGTAAGGGATGAGAATGATCATGCACATTACAATAATACCTTTGCTATGTTAGAGTAGAGAATAGTCATTAGTTTCTAATACATTTCTCCAATAGAAATATGAAGTCCAATTTATAGCTTGGTGAAGACCAATCATCAATATTAAAATCCATTCTTTACCCATATGAATTAAAAACCACTAATGATCAAGTGCACTATCATGATGTGGTTAGCTTTCTTCTTCTTTTGATCAATGCTTGCATGAGAAAACCACTTGAATATTCATGAATTGCTTCTTCTTTTTGGGTGTTGCTGATATGGACAGCAGGCCTGCCCCTGACGGATCGTAAGTTGTAGCCATGGGAAACCGATGGATAAAGCTTGAAGCGTGATGAACAGCATCGAGGTGCCGTGGTCGCGCGTGTGGAGGAGGAGGAGGCGCATGACAACAGCACGAGGCGGCTAGGGTTAGGAAATCCTGGTTCCCTTCAGGAAGCCAGAAACAACTCTGTTTCTGCTTAATCCAATCTCAAAGTCATTACAAGTATTTATACTTCTCTCTAATAATAATCTCTCTAATAATAGGAATAAATAAAATAACTATTGTCTTTTAGGCCCCTAGGCCCCCCTGGCCGGCAGCCCCTAGCCACTAATGGGCCTACGCCTTGTATACTGGATGCCGGTCATAACATCTCTCCCCGCCTGTGCAAACAGCTCGTCCTCAAGCTGGAAGTCAGGGTAGAGGGTGCGGAACTCATCGATGGACTCCCATGTTGCATCCTCCTCGGAGAAGCCGCGCCACTAGATGAGTACTTGCCAGGCACCCCAGCGTTGCTGAGCCCAAAGCGCCTTGGCAGGAGCTGGCAGCAGCCAACCATCTAGGGTCACCTCAAGGATGCCCAGCGCTATTGGAGGGTCCCCTTTGTGGCGCTTGAGCAAGCCCATGTGTAAGACATCATGTAAACGAGCACCCTCCGGTAGTTGCAGATGATATGCCACCCGGTCGATGCATTCCAGGACGCGGAACGGCCCTATGTAGCGGGGACCCAGCTTGCCCTTGGCGCTTGGCTCGAGGGATTGAGCCGTGCGATACAGCAACCACAGCTAGACCCAAACACCCACTTGGAACTCCACATCGCAATGCCCTGCATCATAATACCTCTTAGACAACTGTTGGGCCTGCAAAAGATATTGGTGAACCTCTGCCAGGACCTCATCCCTAGATCGTAGAAGAGCATCAATAGCTTCTGTACGCATCGTCCTTAGCATGTAGGGCAACATTGGTGGAGGAGGCCGACCATAGATGACCTCGAAGGGAGTGGCACGCAGGGCGGTATCGAAGGAGGTATTATAGCAATACTCTGCCCATGAGAGCCAGTCCACCCATGCATGCGGGCGATCACCCGTCACACAGCGCAAGTACATGGCGATGACCTTGTTGACCACCTTAGATTGGCCATTCGTCTGTGGGTGGAACGCCGTACTCATGCGGAGTTTAACATCGGCCATCTAGAAGAGATCCCGCTACACGTGCCTGGTAAACACAGGGTCCCGGTCACTGACAATGGACAGTGGGAACCCATGAAGGCGAACAATGCCGTCGAAGAAGGCCCGGGCGATGATCGTGGCGGTGTAGGGGTGGCCGAGCGCGATGAAGTGAGCATACTTAGAGAAGCAATCCACCATGGTGAGAATGATGGACTTGCCACCAACCTTGGGCAGCCCCTCGATGAAGTCCATCGAGATGTCGGCCCACACTTGGGACGACACCTCGAGGGGCTACAGTAGCCCCGTCAGTTGCAACGTCTCCGTCTTGTTCTTCTAGCAGGTGGTGCAAGAACACACCCAATCTTGAACCAACACGTGATCCTGTGGAATGTAGAAATCGGCGCGGAGGCGGTGGAGGGTCTTCTAGACTCCCTCGTGGCCAACTAAGTGCGCCAGGAGGAGCGCCTGGTGGCGCAAGTCCCCATGGTCTGGTACAAAGATGCGGGACCCATGGAGAAGGAGCCCATCGTCGAGGTGCCACGGCTCCGAGAGCTCGCTGGCCCGGAGCTACTAGAGGAGCTACTGGCCATTGGGCGCGGTCGCTGTTGCCCACTTGATGTCATCTAGGAGGGCGAAGGTCAGCCTGGATAGGGCATGAATAGCCACAGTTGTCCCCTCCATGGTGGTCGTAGCCCCCTCCTCTGCATCTCGGTGAGACAGAGCGTCCGCCACGGTGTTCAGACGCCTCAGGCGGTACTCCACAGAGAAGTCAAAGTTGAAGAGCTTACTGATCCATTGGTGCTGCAGAACGGTGGACAGGCGTTGATCAAGCAAGAATTTGAGGCTGTAGTGGTCAGTACGAACCAGAAAATGATACCCCACAAGTATGGGCGCCAATGGCGCACTGCCTGCACCAAGCCGATCAGCTCCTGCTCATATGCTACAAGCTTCAAGTGTCAGGTAGCAAAGGGCCTACTGAAGTAGGCGAGGGGTCCCGCGCCCTAATGTAGGATAGTGCCGAACCCCACACCCGACGTGTCGTAGTCCACAACAAAGGTCGTGGCAAAGTCCGGCATCTGAAGAACGGGCCCTATGGTCAAGGCGCTCTTGAGCGCCTCGAATGCTACTGCTGCGTCGTCATCCCATGCAAACACGTCTCGCTGTAAGAGACACGTGAGCGGTGCTGTGATGAGGCCAAAGTCCAAGATGAACTTCCGGTAGTAGCCCACGAGGCCTAAGAAGCCATGGAGGCCCCGAGCGGAGTGTGTAGTCGGCCATGCAGCAACAGCGGTGACCTTGTCAGCATCCATGGTGACACCGCCCTCGTAGATCACATGGCCTAGATAGGCCACCGATGTCGCCCCAAATGAGCACTTGGAGCGCTTCAGGTGAAGATGATGTGCCCGCAGCGCATTGAGGACGATGTTGACGTGCTGCAGGTGCTCAGCCCACGAAGAGTTGTAGATCAAAATATCATCGAAAAATACCAGCATGAACCTCCATAGGTAGGGTCAGAGCACATCATTCATCAAGGCCTAGAAAGTTGCTGGGGCATTGGAGAGCCCAAACGGCATCACCATGAACTCGTAGTGGCCGTGATGCGCGCGGAAGGCAGTCTTGGCGATGTCATCGGGATGCATCCACACCTGATGATACCCGGAGCGCAGATCGAGCTTGGTGAACAAGTGAGCGCCATGGAGCTTGTCAAGCAGCTCATCCACCACTAGAATCGAGAACTTGTCCTTGGAAGTCTTGGCATTGAGGGCACGGTAGTCGATGTAGAAGCGCTAAGACTTGTCCGCCTTCCGTACCAGCAAGACGGGTGTGGAGAACAGAGAGGTGCTTGGTCGAATGATGCCCTGGGCGAGCATGGCCGCACACTGTCATTCTAGCTCGTCCTTCTACAGCTGGGGGTAGCGGTACGGGCGCACCGCAGCCAGGGTGGTGCCAGGCAGTAGGTGAATGCGGCGGTCGTATGGGCACACCGGTGGGAGCCTTGTGGGCTCATTGAAGATGGTGCTCTGCTGCTGCTGCAGCAAGTCCATCAGCGGCTGTTGGGCATCGGCGGAGAGTGCAGCGAGGTGCTGCTGTGGGACCGCCATGTCGGGGCTGTGCACGTCTTGCCAAAGGATGTGTCTACCCTCGTGCTAGAAGGATAGCATCATGGCCTCAAAATCCCACAAGATGGGACCCAAGGTTCACAGGTAGTCGACGCCGAGGATGAAGTCGAAACAGCCCAAGTCCAATCCGACGCACGTGATGGAAAAGGACTCCGAGCCGATGCGGATGTGCACGTGGTGAGCAATGCCCTCGCAAGGTAGTCGGTCGCCATTGGCCACGGTGACACAGAGATGCTCACCGCCTGTCGGGGCGAGCCCTAGGCGGCGCATCATCGCGCCATGGAGGAAGTTGTGCGTGGAGCCAGTGTTGAGTAGCGCCAATAGCCGCTCCCCTTTAACCATCACCGGGAGAAGCATCGTATTATCCGTGCGGATCCCTGCAAGTGCGTGTAGAGAGACCACAAGAGCATTAGTGGTCGCAGGCTCCTTGGCGTCTGGAGCCTCGGGGTTGGCGATGTTATCCATCGTCGCGGCATCCCATAGCCCATCGTCGATGTAGTCGTCTGACTCGAGGTAGAAGAGCCATGGGCACATGTGGCCGTGGACGTAGGGCTCATCACAGTTGAAGCAAAGCCCTTGTTGACGCCGCTCCAGTTGCTCGGCCGGCATGAGGTGGTAGAACTGGCGCACCGGGGGCGCCCCATTCACTGCTGCTGGTCCACCCACTGGGGGCATAGGGGCTCCAGCTGGAGGAGCACCCACACTTGGCATGCACAGGGGAAAGCCAGGCCACTGAGGAGGTCGGGCGCCCCACTACAGAGGCACTGGAGGCATGGCCACCGCACGACGCTCGAATGCCCAGGCCAAATACATGGCGGTCTAAAGGTTGGGTGGATCCCGCATCTCCACATCCACCCGAATGTGCTCCGGGAGGCCGCCAACGTAGAGTTCGGCCTTCTGCTTTGTGGAGATGTCGCGCGCATGGCACAACACCGCCTAAAAGCGGTCAGAGAACTCCTGGACAGTGGAGTGGAAAGGTAGTCGCCCCAGCTTGGCCAATCTGGTACCGTGGATAGGCGGCCTAAAGTGGAGATGGCACAACTCCACGAAGCGATCCCAAGGAGGCATGCCCTCGTCTTGCTCAAGGGCATAGTACCATGTCTGCGCCATCCCCTTGAGATGGTAGGAAGCTAGCTAGGTGCGGTTGGAGGACGGTGTGCGCTGGCCCCTGAAAAACTACTCATAGTGATTGAGCCAGTTCAGGGGGTCCTCGAAGCCATTGTACATCGAGAACTCCAGCTTGTAGAACTTCGGGGGGTGGCGCCCATGATCACTCCCCTACTCATCGCCTTGATTACCACCTGAAGGGAAGCTATCAATGGTTGGGGAGGCGATGGAGTGTGGCAGGAGGTTGCTACCATGGAGGAGCGTGCCATCGACACCTCCATATAGGGTGTCTGCTGCAAACGGCCCACCGTGAGCGATGACAGCGCCCGTCGTTAGCATCGGCGGTATGGACGCCCGCGGTGTCGTCGTGGAGTAGATTGGCGCTGTCGTGGAACTGAGCGCCCAGGCCAGAATATGCGATGGCGACTGTGGAAAATGAATCTGTTGAATCGGAACATATGTCGACGACAGCGATACGGAGGTCGGCGGCGAGGGCAGTGCCACGCTGGGCATCCCATAGGGGTACGAGATGGCCGGGTAGGATGCAGCTGATGACGGCGGCAGAGGGAGTGGTGGTGGCTGTGTGGGTAGTGGCGACGTGATGGTCAGTTGTCCCTAGAGGAGCTCCCACAGCATTTCCTGGACCTCCCGCATGTAGTGGCTGAGGTCCACGATTATCGCCGTTGTCTGCTCCAGCGAGAATACCGGGGCCAGCGCAGCCACCGATCCCAGCAGCAGCGACGGGTTCACCACCACGCCTGAAATTGCGGGAGGCGCTGTGGTGGAGAGCAGCACGGTGGAAATCTCCAACGAAGGCGCGGTTGTGGAGGCAGCGGGGGAGTCCATGATCGGCAAGGTCTTTGATACCAGGTTGATATGGATAGTAGGCCTGCCCCTGACGGATCGTAAGTTCTAGCCGTGGGAGACCGAAGGACAAAGCTTGAAGCGTGACGAACAGCGTTGAGGTGCCATGGTCACGCGTGTGGAGGAGGAGGAGGCGCGCGACAATAGCACAAGGCGGCTAGGGTTAGGAAATCTCGGCTCCCTTCAGGAAGTCAGAAAAAACTCTATTTCTGCTTAATCCAATCTCAAAGTCTTTACAAGTATTTATACTTCTCTCTAATAATAATCTCTCTAATAATAATAGGAATAAATAAAATAACTATGGGCTTTTAGGCCCCTAGGCCCCCCTAGCCGGCAGCCCCTAGCCACTAATGGGCCTACGCCTTGTATACTAGATGCCGGTCATAGCAGTTGCTTGCTTTTCTTGATCAACCCTTTTGATTGCTTTAACTAAGCATCTCAAATGTTCCTCGGATCACCACTTTCATGTTAGCCTTCCAAGTACCACACTTGGTTTACCTACACATAGGCAACAAGCCCCTACACTAGGGAGAAGTGACCTCTCTCCAAGAACCATTCTTGACACTCACTTGAAATGAATTTGTTGTTTGATTCAATTGATGGACTTAACTTGATGAATAATCTTGAATTCTTCTTTAAGTCCTTTTCTTTCTACTAGTTTAAGTCCTTTTCTTTCCACCAAATTATTTCCAATTGTTACTAGAACTTAAACTTTTCATCTTCATCTTGAGCTTGGTCTTGATCTTCAATTTGAGTACCAAATATATGCCAAGTACACTCCACAATCAAATGGCCTTGTACTCTTTGCTTATCATGCTTCTAGCTCATCTCAAAACCAAACTTAGGTAGCTGAAACAAGTTTGCCCCTCTTGATAGTACGATCATCTATCCTAAACCCGGTAATAAACTTCTCTACACACCTATGGCCAGTGAAATGAAATGCCTTAGGTTATACCTTTGCCTTACACATTCCATTCCATCTCCTTCAATGTCGATGCAACACATGCACCAACATGATCAACAATGATATGATCCACTCTATATCATCACGTGATCATATTGGTTCATCGATCTTGACTACACTTGCTCTTCATCATTGCTTCGGTCCATCGGTGCCAAGTCATCACTCAACTTGCCCTTCACACTTGCAACCGGTCCGTTGAGCCAAGTCATGTCTTGATCTTCTCCACCTTGATCACATGACTCTGTCATGTCTCATGTGCAATGAGCTCCTTCATCACATGTGTGAGCTTCGCAACATCTCTGAGCCATTTTCATCTCCATGTCATATGTTGCTCACACACATATACATGTGCACTAATTTCCTGTGTATCTCACATTAAACATAATTAGTCCACCTAAGGTTGTCACTCAATTACCAAAACCAAACAAGGACCTAGTGTCTTCATCGGATCGTGGATCGTCAACCTTCTCCTCGATCATGGGTACGCCATCCGCGGCAGCTCCGACGGCGTAGGTACATGCTGCTACTCCCTGCCTCTGTCTCCCATCGCGCTCCCCAAAATCTCTCTTTCTATGCAATTGCTTACTCTGCGATACTGGTACGATTGGTCATCATTGAGGGGGCATGTGGCCGCAATTGATTCCAACCATGTTCTTTCGGATATGTTACTTGCCAGTTCATAGGCTGGCTCAAAGTATTTCGTTGCCTGATATTAGGGTTAAAATTTACTAGCAGCAAGTCAGCAATTATCAGTTCATAGATCACTTTCTTGCCCTCCCCATTAGATGAAAAAATAGTTTTTACATTTTCAGATTCACTGTTGATATGTTTTATTTAACCATGCTCTTATGCAGGAACACCCATCACTTCCAGATATGCCAATTTCAGTCTCATGGAACCTCTTCAGCCACTATGGAGGTGAGTTATTGCCTCTGTCGTTGTGATTTGTGAATGAGATGCATCCCTACTATATGATTTGGATTTCATGGACCTGATTTCGAGCAACTTGTGTAGTACCTTATTCAGGTTTCATTGCTTCCTTGATGTGTAGTTGGGAGCCATGAGTAGTTTTAGGTTGGGAGGATGCTGGCTCCCGAGGCAATGTCTGTAATTACCTATTAATGATGTTGACTGTATGTGTTGAATTCATGGATGAAATACATATGGTTTTGTTATTTGGACTAGGTTTTCTGTCTGTAGTAGTAAAGCTTATTACTTAGGTTGTTTTTCATTTTTGGTTCTTCTCTTCCTACTGCTATCTCAGAAACCTAGACCGTTTGAGACAATCAGACATGGAGAGAGCCTGTCTAGAAAGGGCAAGATGAATGCAAGTTTGAGACTACAGTCACCCTTGTGGGTTCAGCCATCAGACTCTGAAGATGATCAGGTACATAGTGCAATCTTTGAGATATCTAAGCTGATGTCCCCAATTGTTCAGAACAATTAGAAAGAACTGCAAGAGCCTTAACCTAATCCTTTAGCTAGATCTCATGAAAATCTACTGCAAGCATATGTTATTGTTATTAATTCTTCTGCATAGGAGGCTGCCACCCGATTTTTAAGTGGCAAGTCTGCCCTAATGTTTAAGTGGATTATTCAAATTCATGTTCCTAGGGCAAAAAAAATTCAGAATTCCATAGTTGTCTGTTCAACTTGTATCTTATATTCAATTTAACTGCTCTAGGGTAGTAAATAGATACATAATGTAGAAAGTGATCCTTTCATGAGTTTTGTCTCCTGTTGGCCAACATTTCTCATTTGTTTTGTCTAAATAATAGGTCAGTGGCCATGTAAGATTTTCATCTCTGCTAAGATCGTTTTCATCATGTAAACAAATCACGTGACTAAGTCCTAATTATTCAAACAATTATATATCTTTGTCTTAAAAATAATTGTTGTTCTATTATATATCTTTGTCTTAAAAATAATTGTTGTTCTATGGTCTAATTCTCACTTTTCTTCTAATTTTCTTCAACGTGCGAGTTTTTGAATTCCATGGCATAGTTTCTGTTGCGGTTTTCCTCCACCTTTGTTGTGACCTTAATGAAATCGATAGAGGATTCAGGCGAGGGAGAGAAGGGCAACCAACATGAAGACAGGGTTGTGTTTTGTATGCACAAAGGACTCGTACAGGCCCGTAGAAGGGCATCATGTACTATGACGTGACCATTACAGGATGACTATTGATAATAGATATGGTGCCAACACGGAGGGGGGCCGCCGCACACGCCTGGCGCGAAAAGGGGCGCTGAGACAGGAGCGGTCCGAATGAAGGCGGATCCCATACACGATCAGGAACTCAGGATGTAGATATTATCAACTGGCCAACTCCATACTCAAATTTCAGGCATGCATGATTGTAGAAACATCTATGCAATTATTATCGCGTTGAAAAATTTTCAGCTCCCGACCTAGTCTAATAAAGGATACAAACTCCAAGCAAAAAACAAACTAGTAAAACCAGGTAGGCTCCAGAGTCCAGACAAGCACCCATGCTAGACAACATGAGATGCACATGTTTTGGTTCAGAAAATTAGTGTTTTGGTTTTAGGAAAAATGTGTTCACTTAAATTGAATTCAATTCCCTTTTTATTTCTGAGAAACAGAATTTTGTATTAAATTCTTTCTAAAGCTTGACTTGGTCATGTCACGTTATGCAAGGTTTTAATTCTAAAAATCTACGTGTCAATTTTGAAATAGGATGATAGGGGAAGTTTTACAAGGGTTTCGAGCTAAACGCTACATGCAACGCACATTTGCACAAAATTTTAAAAGGTTGGTATTTTTATATTTCATATCTCTTACAACACGAAATCTGCACCAAGGAACCAAGCTTATTATTTTGCCACGTGTCCTACAAGCCGAAATCTCTATAACTGATCCGCCGTCTGAGACGGGCACAACATCCAGCATTTCTATAACGAGGATCCAACACTAGCAGGCGCGCAGCGTTCATCAATGACTGCGCCGGTGCGAGGTGGAAGATGAGATGGAGTGGAAGCTTGTTGGTGCCCGCCATGGTTCTCTCGCTAGGCTGGCCCGGGTCCAGCTTTGATTCTGCTGCCCGCCTAGGCACATTGATGTCCCCTTTGCATCTAAGGCCAGTCTCAATGGAATTTCATTAGAGTTTTATAGGCATTAAATATGCTGATGTGGCACCGTATTAATGAAGAGAGAGATGATAAGAGTTTTATAGGAGCAGAGAGAGTTTCACGGGGGATGAAACTTTTCCGCACTATTTTCAAAATATGGATGTGTTGGAAACTAGAGAGTTTCACGGGGATGAAACTCTTTCGCACTATTTTCAAAATATGGATGTGTTGGAAACTAGAACATGAAACTCCATTGAGACTGGTCTAATAAATTATTGGCCTCAAGCAAATTTGTTTCTGGCTTCCAAAGAGAGAATGAAACAAACAAGTATATTTATTGCGTTTATATCAGTATGAATTGCTAAGATTATATTTTTCGTCTAGATTTTCCCCCTTTGCATCTAGATTTTTCCTTAGATGATATTTTTCATACTGATAACAGCCTCTACTATTTTTACTACAACCACCACAAAGTCCACAACAACTATATTCAGGCCTCGTTTGGATACGCATGTATTGATCCTAATCCACATGTGTTGAAGTGGATTATAGTGGAATTAAATTAAGTTTCATTTCAATCCACTCTAACACATGTGGATTGAAGTGGATACACATGCATCCAAACAGGGACTCACAATGTTTGTAGTTCTGTTGCTAGCCGTGTTCACAATGTTTCTAGCCCTGTTGCTATATGAATGGGATTAAGATATATGAAGAAATGCAAGGCAATGTATGAATTGAGCGTTGATGAGGGATGATAATACTTAACCTTCTCTGAATTGCATGCCATTAAGCAATTTGAGCTAACCCCGCCGCCTCTTCAATTGTGCAGCAAGAGGTAAGAAGGCTCGTTTTTATATGATTGAGCAAACGTGAAGCTGAGCCCTCTTAGTGCTATTTCCATATTGACAGCGTTCTTTTGCTCCACATCTAATATTTGTATATTTTTCACTTTTTCATATTTGAAACTATTGTCAGGTCCAAAAGTTTCTAATGTGGGAAAAATGCTTACATTGTGAGGTTAGAGCTCGGTATTATGTACTGCTTTTCTATGCAATTACATAGATGCCCTTTTGGGGCTATAGCAACATCATCAAAATAGGAGAAAGATTATTCCCTTTATTTCTAAACTTAGACAACAAAGAGTCAAATTAAAGATTATTTATTCTAAACTGACATAGAATGGCAATTGGTAGATCGATTACAATACTAATTTACACCTTACATTGGCTTTGCCTACTCCATTGATGTCTCCAGGCTGATTGGCCATGAAATGAATTACATGGATCTTTTTGTTTCCAAACAGTTAACAAGTCATTAGTATGGTTATTTTTCTTAAGAACGTTGTCAACTTACAAAGGTATCTATGCTACAATTGACCTTCAAGTTTCTCTTTTATTTTCTCTGGTTCTGTGTTGATCTTCTATGTCAGATGTACGTTGTAGTCTTATTTTAAATGCATTGGTCATTACAGAATATGTAAAACCCAGCCACTTTACAAATTTTCATTTTCATGATATTGGTTTACTAGATATCGCCCCTTACAAAATACTACCAATCTCTGTTAAACTCAACCATCTAGCATATATATGCAGTTCTTTACATGTGCACTAACTTGCAAGCTGACATCAAAGTTGCTCTACGACCTTTTTTTTGCTACCAGGATAAAATAATTGGAGAAAGCAATGTAGGCGGCTATGGCTACTCTAATTTAATCTAACCCTGTCCTCTATTCAAGCTTTAAGTAGGGTAGAGTCTGCAAATTGCGGAGCAAGAGATGAGGGTGCTTATTTTGCTTCACAGTCAACATTTCTTTCGGCCATTTGTCAGTGATCCCTGGCTGGCCCGCTCCAAGAAGGGCGCGGCAAAGCCGTGCCGATGTTTCTAGTAAAAACATAGATTGTTACACGTCTAAGTCGGAAGATAATATCTAAGCTGTGATCATGTTCTCCACAGCCTGCTCCCCACCAAAGGTGGGTAAGAGGCAATCTTCCTTTATTACCCTTTTAATTTACAAATTACACATAGATCATTGATCCTTATAGTTTGAACCTTACAAAATGGGACATGACTAGGCCATGCAACACCCCAACATGGTCATGGTAGAAAAGTTCTTCACTTCCGACCAGTCAGAAGATAACAACATCCCCATTGCGACCTTGTTCACGCAGCCTGTTCCCCTTTAGAAAAAATCATGTCCTGGCGAGGAACTCCGATATCCATCCTGAGTCAATGGAACTCGGTCGGCTTGCAACTTGATTGGACAAACTGGTCCTCAACTGCATTTCACATACTGCTCAAGGACGAGAAAATGGTCGGCTTACGAAAGGTCGAAAGTCACCTCCTGAATAAGATTACAACTCTCAAACGCGAATAAAATGGAGCTCTCCCGTTCATTCAGCGACTGTTGGCCTATCGCTGCACGCCATCTGCTGTACTTAGCGTTTCACTCTGGTTGCCGTTTCTACTGCTGCTTCGCGTCGCGGACACCATCGTTGCCCTGTTCGTCCGCTCCGTGGCCCCGCACCCCCAATGCGACCTGCTTATTGGGTTGTGCCTGCGTTTTCTGGTCGCGGGGTGCTGCTCTCGACCATGTTCTTATCATCCGTACTTTTCTATTTGTTTTTTAATTAAAATAGTGTTTTTCTCTCAAACCAAATTAGCCGAAACAATGTTTTATCTTATTTTTTTAGCGAAGCGAACGGACCCCTCGGCTCCTTTGCCCGCCTCCTCGGCGGCTAGCAGAATAGTAAATTAACAATGAGTTAAGTTAAAGGCACAGGGCTGCTACTACTTTCCCTCTGACCCCCTCTCTACTTCTCTATCGGCTCCATTAGTTTGGACTCTTTTTTTTTCCCGTTGCTTGCTACTGCTCCTTGATTCCATGAGGGCCGATGCTTGTGCTGACTGGTGACTGCTGAGTGCGAGCAGTGAAATACGCGTAAACGCGTTCTCGGGAAAAAAAAAGAGTAGGCGACGCCATGGCCTTGGAGATCAGTGGAGGAGTCCGTGCCGCCGCTGGGCCGTCCTTGTAATAGGGCGTGCTGTTTAGGAATGAAAACGGTCGGGAAAATGTGTTAACCATTTTCGCTCCTGTATTTTTTTGGCTGAGAACGGGAACGAGAACGGAAAGGCCGGACGGGAAAACGAATCCGGTATTACGGGATATCGGGAACGGAATATTTCGAACGGGAACATGCCGATTACGATCGGGAAGCGGTAACACAAAACGGAAACATCGATATATGTAACCACTTGAAACAGTGAGCTCGATGCAACAATAGCAACCATGCATAATCCATATGCAAACAATAGCAAACAGTTAGCTCGTCAGAATATTTATGCAAAGAAAACTACACAACTACCAAAAAAAAATGGAAAAGAAAAATGAACAAAGGCTAAACCTTGCTGCTCCTGTGCTCCATGCGTGAATTCCTAGGCCAAGCAACGATATGTGGCCTTCTCCTGCATGCTGCCCATTCCCGCTTTGTGGCCTTCTCCTGGACCAAGCAACGATCTGTGGCCTTCTCCTGGGCCAAACCATCAGCTCACTGTTCCCGACGGTATCACTGGGCCAAGCATGGAACGATGGAACGTTGGGCTGTTTGCAGGCCTTAAAAACAGGAATTTCCCGTGGGAATTTTCTGAGCAAATACGGGATCCGCTAATTCGGTCGGAAAATCATTCTAACCGATTTCGATCCTGGATTCGTCCAATTTTCCCGGATTTCTTACCGAACCCGTTTTATCCCGAGAAAATGATATCCGGTCGGGAATTTCGGTATTCGGTGTCGGTCGGTACGGGAATTTCCCGTTCCCGCTTTCATCCCTGGTGCTGTTCGCCTCCTTCTCGAATCTCGAGGAGAGCACGGTCGGCCGTGCCGTGACGGCGGGAGCCACGACTCGCCGCACGTACTCGTCGTAGTGCTCGGCAGCGGCGCTAGCGATGATCACCATCTGCCTGCAAGGCTAGGAGATGCCATCGGCGGGGACAGTCGCCGCCGCGCTGAAGCATCTCTTTGCACATGGGCTTTTCCATGTTGATGCATGTACCCAACTTATTTTGATAGAAAAATGAGTATATACGTGGTGTGTGTGTGTGTGTATACCTGTACTATTTCTTGTCTTTCTTGTATTAATTATTCTTATTAGTTAAAGACCCTCAATTCACATCAAACAAACAAATAGATAGGTTACATAGTAGCCCATTGCCCATTCTTGACTCGCTCTCACGAGCAATTTAAGGTCCGTTTGGCTAGGGTCTAGACTCATAGAAACATTTTAGATTTAATTTTTTAAAATAAATATTTTAGGCGATGAATCAGAATCACTGCTATATGAAATCATTTGACTGGTTGGATACTGATTCCAAAAATAGATGTTTTATATAATAATCATATAAATAAAAATACGTTTCAAAAAATCCAGAACTTTTTGTGGGCAAAGAATAACATAAATACAAAACACTTTAATTTGTTGCACATAAAAAGAATATCCACAAAAAATTGTCCCTGGTAGAAACGAAATCAAGTGAAACCCGGCTCGAGTCGTTTCACTCACTCCAGTCAAATAGCGTTGAACGATAGAAATAATGTTCTGACACAAAATTATTTCACGGATATAGCGTTCAGCAGCGTTCTTTCGTTTCCAACAAGAATCGGAACCGATCCGATCGATCATCCAAACGGACCCATTAGTTTCTAGTATAGATCTTTAATGAAGGTTCAAAACACTACTACAGGAATGGTTTGGGGCGGCCGATGAGGCTTTGTAGAGGCGGCTCGGCTAACCGGTCCTACCATACCGTCTCTATAAATCATGCATTTATAGAGACGGTTATCAGACCGTCCTTACAAATTGATTTGTAGAGGCGGCTGAAGTAACAACATTCCCTATAATACCTGTTTGTAGGAGCGGTTCAGTCTAGAATCGCCCTTACAGTATATTTTTTCATTAAAAAATTAAATTTACATTTCAATTCGACCGGAATATATATATATATATATATATATATATATATATATATATATATATATATATATATATATATATATATATATATATATAGAACTACTATCCTGTAGCTGGCTACAAAATAACTTATTATGTAGCCACTTTGAGTTACGATAATTACTATGTTAATTTACTAAGTGGTTTATTATAACGTTACGGTAAATATCTCCATGTGTTATAGTAACCCAACTATCGTAAATATGTATTAACATTATCGTAAATTAGTGTATAAAATTATGGTAAATGGAGGTGGCTACAAAATAACTTATTTTGTAGCCGGCTACTGAATAGCCTCTCCCTATATATATATATATATATATATATATATATATATATATATATATATATATATATATATATATATATATATATATATAAATTCAAATCTGACCACAAGCACAAGAACATTATATAAACTACCATTACAAGTCCAATTCATAAGAATATATACAATCAATCATTAAATTTATCAACCAATTTAATATAAATATTAACTTAGGCAATAGAAAGAGACAACAGCAGTCAAACGCACATATAAATTATCAACCAATTTAATATAAATATTAACTTAGGCAATAGAAAGAGACAACAACAGTCAAACTTATAATCCACCTGACTAAAAATTTAATAAGAATTTGACGGCATTTTACAAACTTCAACATTTGCAGAGCAAAGTACTATCAACTTCTTTCATTTTTGAGAACTGTTGAGATACGGAGATGGACACTTGACGACACAGAAACAAATAAAAGGAACGTTCAGAGAAGTGACAGCTGAAACCTTGCTGAATATATGTGCTTGATCTTTGTGTTGCTATCGACCTGCAAGCATAACTGAACCAGAAAAAGAGTTGTTCAAAGATAATCAAATTTGAACTTCAGTAGAGAACTGAAGCAACCAGATAGATTACTATGTAGATGAAAATACGGTCAAAGACAATCAAACATCCTAGACATTTTCTGTAAGCATCCATGTATATCTGCAGTCAAAGGTTCACAATTCAAAGGGATCAAAGCTTCCTGGCATTATACCAACAAATCAGTTACTCATCTCACTAGTACCTTTTTGGTTGCCATTGCAAATTGAAAGAATCCAAATCTGAAAACAATCATAGAAAAGCATGCAAAGAACATGATTCATGAGGCCCCCTGAAAATTATACATCAGAGTATCAGACACTCATACTCGCATGCACTGCTTCATAATATTATATTAAATGAAACAACAGATGACATCTTTGTTAATTGTATCTATTTAACTGATTAGATATAAATGGATCTACTGCATGGTGATCAAAATCAAAGCCAAAACATATGGATTAGGGAGGGAGGAAGAGAGGGGAACCGACCAGCACAGAGATGGGGTTCGCGCTGCCCGAAACGATGTGGAGATGACACAAGGTAGCCGGATCCGTCGCTGTCGCCTACCTAACCTCACGCTGGTGCCGGAGGAGACGGGGGCGCTGCCACTTGGGGGATGCGCCGTCGAGGGGCAAGGGAGACGGATCCGGCCGTCGTTGCCGACCTCGCCTCAACGCACCACTGCTTGTGGCCAGGAGGGAGGATGCTGCTTGGTGACCGGGGGCGCCATCGTGGGCCAGGGAAGACAGATCTGCCACCGTCGTCGCAGGACGAGGAAGGCTGATCCACGGCCACCATTGCTGTCGTGGGCCGAGGAAGGCTGATGCGCCGCCGCCGTCGACCTAGCCTCGTGCGCCATCGCTTGGGGCTGGGGAGGGAACGCCGCCGATTGGGGGCCAAGGTGCGCTACCGCTTTTGTGAGAGAGAGATCCTCGGAGAGGTTGTGGCGGCCGAGAGAAGGGCTAGGGTTAGGGCGGGCACTTTTATGCGTCCGCTTTTGGGCCAGCAAAAAGGCCAGCGCAGCCCAGGCCCAAGTTGGTTGCGTGGCTTGGGTTTCACCGCCCATCGAAATTAATTTCTCTGTCGGTGATTCAGTCGCCCCTACAAATGGACACAACAGGGGCGGCTGGTAATAGCTGCCTCTACATACCAGCCGCCCCTGCAAATCGACGCATTTGTAGGGCGGCTGCTGTGCTGGAGCCCGAGCACGTTACTGTAGGAGTTGCTTCAATGTCAGCCGCCCCTAAAAAAAGCCTCGTTGTTACAAACTGTTTTTCACGTAGTGAAAAATGAAGAAAAATATGTAATAGATGTAGTAGCTAATTGTTGAAGGAATAGTTAGAGATGTACCAAAGGATGGACGACGTGGCTAGCAATCTTTGCGTTTGCACCTTTTATATTTTGGAAATACCAAAGTTAAAAATCCTGGCTCTGCCACTGTCTTTGCTGGGCCCTAGGCGCACCCACTGTCTATGATGGACGACGGCCTGCTGTTGGGGACTAGATATGGGATATACATACCTAGGTTTGGGCCCCTCACTAGACTGGACCCTAGGCCGTCGCACCCACAGCTAACCCTGGGCAAAAATAACCGAGAACCGAGAACTGAAAACCGAACCGAAATAACCAGAACCGAAACCGAAAACTTTGGTTCCCTTTTCGGTTTCCAGTTTCCAGGAACCGAAATTAGCAAGGTTAATTCGGTTCCTAGGCTCAGTTAACCGAAATAATCGAAGAAATCGAATAATATGCAAAGGCCCAGTAGAAACATCATAGCCCGGCCCACTAGTTGTTGGTATAGGTGTATATTTGTTCCTTCCACTCCTCAAACCCTAAGACTCAATCTCCCCCATCCTTCTAGCCCCAGCCGCTAGATGCCCAGAAGTTGCTGCCATACCCATCTGCCGATTGCTCCAGTGTGCGTTTGCACGTGGAGCATCCCTCGTTCCCTCTCCCTTCCTCTTCGACCGGTGAGCCCAAGCAGGGTGTAGGAGCCCGCGGCGGCGGCCGCCCCTAACGCGCGTGGCCGTGGCGCCTCCCTTCGGGGCCGGATCAAAGCAGGAGAGCGGCGGTGGAGGCGGCTTGCCCCACCAGCGCGCGAGCAGCCGCGACACCTCTCGTCGGTTGGCGGATCCAAGCATGAGAGCGGCGGCGGCGGTCGGCCCCCAGCTTGTGCACGAGTCAGCGCCGGTGGCTCTCCGACCTTCACCTCCCTCTCCATCCACCCGACGCAGGGACGAGCATGAGCCGGAGCAGCGCGCGTGGCGAGGCGCACATCGACGACTTGTTTTTCCCCCTTTTTTCCTTTTTTCTTGGCTTGGTGAACCTGTAAATGGTTACTTCGGTTATAACTGTGTAATTAGTTATTTTTTTTATCTACATTTAATACTCCATACATGTGTCCAAAAGGCGTGTTGCATGCTATTTTCACTGTAAAAAGCCACTGCATGCTCTCCTCCCCATTGCAGGTCCCTCGACTTCTCTCTCCACAACATAAATAGGCACCGGCGTAACTATATTCACCGCTATTCTTTTTTCCTGGCGTCACTCAGAGTTGGAATCAGTGGTAAGAGTGGTGCTCCAATGTTTTCTCTCCTTTTTGGACACGGCTCAGAGAACACGTCGTGGAGGGCCTTAGGGAAGTGGAGACAAAGCACATGAGGCAACGGGCGACCATTCATGTTTAAAAGGACGGCACCTCGTAGGTGAGGAAGTGGAGACAGAGGTAGACCAACGGACAGACGGCTGTTCCTTTCGCATACGAAGTTCAGAGTATGGAGAGCCGGCGCCGCCTGAGTTAAACATGAATGGAAGAGATGTTCGGCTGCAACGTATCTTATGGTCGTGGGACCACTAGATGACGGTTGCAACATACGAACTTAGTATATATATAGTTATAGAAGATGCAAGTGCGAGGGTCCACTTTGACATTGCACCGTCTTATTACAGACTTTTATATATGGCAACGCATGATCACGGGATCATATAAATTAAGTGGCATACCATCTTGGAGCCAAGCACCCAGTCAATACTCGATACCGGGTGACATGGAAAACCACACAGCTGCAAGCTTGCTGGTGCTATCCGCCTCCATGTGCCTTTGGACTATCGTGGCCACACAAGGCAACGACGAGGCCGCACTTCTCGCCATCAAGGTCGCGGCGATCCATGGTGGCTACGGAGACGTGCTTGCTTCGTGGAACGGTAGCACAGGTGGTGGCGGATACTGCAGCTGGGAGGGGGTGAGGTGCCGAGGCAGCAGGCAGCAGCCTCCAGTGGTGGCGCTGAGCCTACCCTCTCGCGGGCTCACCGGCGTCCTCTCCCCGGCGGTTGGTAACCTTTCGTCCCTGAGGTTTCTCAACTTGAGCTCCAACGCCCTCGGCGGGGCCATCCCTGCGAGCCTCGACCGCCTGCGCCACCTCCATACGCTTGACCTCAGCAACAACGCCTTCTCCGGTAAGCTCCCCGCCAACCTAAGCTCATGCACCGGCCTGGTGACCTTGCTCCTCCAGTCCAACCACCTCCGCGGAGACCTACCCTCTGAGCTCGGCAACAAGCTCACACGCCTCAAGACGCTCAAACTGTCTAAAAACAATCTCACTGGCACCATACCGGAGTCCCTAGGCAACTTGTCGTCGCTTCGTGTCATGTCCCTCGGATTCAACCAGCTACAAGGCACCATCCCTCGTAGCCTCGGCAACATCATAGGCCTCAAGAGCTTTGATCTCGCCTTCAACTACCTCTCTGGTGAGCCCCCACGCTCTCTGTACAACTTGTCGTCGTTGGAAGCATTGCAGATCCAAGGAAACAAGCTCCATGGAAGCATCCCTGCCGGAATTGGCAGCAGCTTTCCCAACATGTCGATTCTTAGCTTTTCTTTGAACCAGTTCACGGGGTCCATCCCCGCTTCACTCACTAACCTCACAACACTCCAGCGAATCGAACTCTCTCTAAATAGGCTCCGCGGGCGTGTGCCTCCGGCGCTGGGGAGACTGCAAGGTCTGCACCTCCTGTACTTGTTCCAAAACGATCTAGAAGCAGACGACAGGAAGGGGTGGGAATTCATCACTTCATTATCAAACTGTAGCCAGCTCCAGGATCTAAACATCGCTGACAACAGCTTCACAGGGCAGCTGCCAAGTTCAATAGGGAATCTCTCGACGACCCTGCAAATCCTCCATTTGGAACACCTCGACGGGATATCTGGAAGCATCCCCTCTGGTATTGGCAATCTAGTCAGCCTTGAATTCCTCGGTTTTGGGTATACCTCCGTATCCGGTGTGATCCCAGACAGCATGGGCAAGCTAGGAAACTTGGTTCAGTTAGGTTTGTACGACACTCAAGTGTCGGGCCTCATACCGACATCTATTGGAAATCTCTCGAGGTTGACTGAATTATATGCACAGAATGCCAACCTGGAGGGTGCAATTCCAACAAGCTTAGGAAAACTGAAGAATCTAATATCCCTTGATCTAGCTAATAACCGTCTGAACAGTTCAATTCCTACGGAGATTTTCAAACTGCCACTCCTCTCCAAGTACTTGGACTTGTCATCTAATTCACTGTCAGGCCCTCTTCCTTCTGAAGTCGGTAGCTTAGTGAACCTTAACAACATGTATCTATCTGGAAACCAATTATCTGGTGAGTTACCTGACAGCATTGGGGAGTGCATCATGCTACAAGAACTTTCGTTGGATAATAACTCATTAGAGGGACAAATACCTCAATCTCTGAAGAATATAAAGGATCTAGTTGCACTCGGCTTGTCCATGAATAAGTTGTCCGGTACTATTCCAGAAGGCATTGGTACCATTCGCAACGTTCAACTACTGGATCTAGCACACAATAACTTGTCAGGACCGATCCCAATATCGTTGCAGAACTTGACATCACTGTCAGAATTAGATCTGTCCTTCAATAATTTACAGGGGGGAGTGCCAAAAGAAGGAATATTCAGACTTGTCCATAACTTTTCAGTCACTGGAAATAATGAACTATGTGGTGGCATTCCTCAGCTTCATTTACTACCATGCCACAAGAATTCTCTGAAAAAAAACAAGAAAAGGCGAATGAAGTCTCTTACAATAGCTCTAGCAGCAACAGCAGCATTCCTGTTTTTGGCTTTTATGGTTATTGTCTTTCGGTTGATCTACAAGAAGCATAGACAAAGGGTCAAAAGCTCATTCCAGCCACCAATAGTTGAGGAACAATATGAAAGAGTTTCTTACCATGCATTAGAAAATGGAACCAACGGATTTTCAGAAACCAATTTGCTTGGTAAAGGAAGCGTTGGGACAGTCTATAAATGCACTTTTCAAGATGAGGGAACTCTTGCTGTGGTCAAGGTTTTCAACCTTGAGAAATCTGGATCTTCTAGAAGCTTTGTGGCTGAATGTGAGGCACTGAGAAGGGTGCGCCACCGTTGTCTTATAAAGATCATCACTTGCTGCTCAAGCATCAATCGCCAAGGCCAAGAGTTCAAGGCACTAGTTTTTGAGTTCATGCCAAACGGTAGCCTAAATGGTTGGCTTCATCCAGAATCTGACACACCTGCTCAAACAAATACTCTTAGCCTAGAGCAAAGGCTAGACATTGCCGTTGATATTGTGGATGCTTTGAACTATCTTCATAATCACTGTGAGCCACCAATTGTTCATTGTGATCTCAAGCCAAGCAATATTCTTCTTGCAGAAGACATGAGTGCCCGAGTTGGAGACTTCGGCATATCTAGAATCCTTCCAGAAAGGGCAAGTCAAACCCTGCAAAATTCCAATAGCACAACTGGAATAAGAGGCTCCATCGGCTATGTTGCTCCAGGTAACTGAAATTGTTTTCATTTGTATTTCATCAAAATTCCTAGTTCCTATATACACACAGCATGTTGATCAATATATCTTTTTGCACAATCAGAGTATGGTGAAGGTTCTTCTGTCTCAGGTCTTGGAGATGTTTATAGCCTCGGCATATTGCTACTTGAGATGTTTACAGGAAGAAGCCCAACACATGACATGTTTGCAGATTCATTGGATCTTCATAAGTTTTCAGAGGATGCTCTTCCAGATAGAATCTGGGAGATAGCCGATGCAACAATGTGGCTGCACACAGACATCCATCACAACGATAGAAGAAGCAGAATAGAGAATTGTTTGGTTTCTGTAATTGCTCTCGGAATATCCTGCTCAAAGAAACAAATTAGGGAGCGGACACCAGTGCAGGATGCAGCCACAGATATGCATGATATCAGGGATTCGTACCTCAAGTTTGTCAGTTCTCTTTCTGTGGAACATAGAGAAGAACAACGCTCTGCAGTGATTTGCCGCAACAGTGAATAAGTAGAGTTGAAAATGGGCAAGATGCCATGTACAAGATGCTTCTGCTTATCAACAACCTAGATTTTTATTAAGGATGTAACCTGCATTTGGTTACATCAATATATGCCCGTACAAAAGGGCATTTAGTAAGGGCTTTGCTGTGGTGCCCTCAAATGACTACGGACCGTTCATTTAACGAGATCGGATGGTTAGGATCATCTATTACTTCTTAGGAGGTAATAGTTGAAATATATATTTATTTAAGTTTTAGGTATAAAAATCTTTCTTCCAGATCTAATTGATACATTCATGATTTGTGTGATATGATAACTCTTTTTATTTTGTAACTTTGAACATGACATAATTTGATCAGCTCAAATTACCATGATAGCTAATGTGCATGATATAATTTGATTATTTCATTCACCTGTACGTGACAGCTACAAGCTGTAGTGTGCTTGATTCCCAACGTTCATTAGGATACGTGTAGGAAGGTGCTGCACTATAGGAGGACGAGCATACAAGAAAACAGAAGCCAGGTGCTTATTTGTTGTTACGTACGTGTAACATGTTTTGACATTCACTATAATAATGTACATGATACACAAACTTGGCGTGCACACCAAAAAAGGAGGCCAGGCCACTCAATCTATGTAATCACGGAGGGAAAGTTCCCCCACTTCTGTTGTTCCGGTGAATAGGGGATTTCAGAAGATTTTTCTTTTTTTCTTAGATTATTTATTTCATTAATTAGTTCATAAAGGAAGGGCAGGCCTGGTGCAAGCGGTAGAGTCTTACCGCCTGTGACCGGAAGGTCCCGGGTTCGAGTCGCGGTCTCCTCGCATTGCACAGGCGAGGGTAAGGCTTGCCACTAACACCCTTCCCCAGACCCCGCACAGAGCGGGAGCTCTCTGCACTGGGTACGCCCTTTAATTAGTTCATAAAGCTAATAAATCAATGGCTCAGATTGCTTTGAAGTATTACCTCCTAGAAGGTAATGTTTGTACTGTAGCATCGCCCAGTAAGTAAACGTATTAGCATAGAGTCCACGGCGTCAGCGTCACCAGTTGCCAACATGGCTCCTGTAAAGAATATTCAATAAGACGAATGAGTCAAAATCCTGTCACTCCTTTATTAACAATCTGCAGTTGTTTACATCAGATGTACGCAAGTATATATAAAGAACATTTCATAATAAATGTTAAAACAGATAAAGGTCTACAGTTTTACTGGTTATCGCCAATAAGCTGTTGAGTCAAAAAACACAAAATGCTGCCCTATGAAACCCACACACTAAGCCAGGCCCAGTGAAGCAACATTCAGAACAGAAACAGCAAACAAGTAGTGGAACATGATCCTTGAATGACCGGTACATATCTTTCTGATATTGGTGTCTCCGTGGTATGGCATCAGAAAAATTTGAATGAAAGAAAATTAAGTCCCCAAAAAAATAGGCAGGAATAAAATCTGAAGTTCCACAATAGGAGCACACTGCATTTCTAATAACCACAAGTTCCAATCAACCACTTAAGAGCTTAACCAAAAAAAAAAAACAAAGTCACCACAGAAATTTCATGAACAATACGAACAAAGTAGGCAACATCCAGAGTTCAAAAGCAACAATCTGGCAATATGGATGAGCGCATAATCCAAGGATTGCACTATTTAGAAACATTTCGATCCTGTCATTGGGCTTGCTCATGATGCTCCAATTCCAAGCAACACGACGGATGAAGTATACCAGTGCAGAACACAGGCACGATGAATAACACAACTAAATTAATACTCCTAGAATTTAGCCGATAGAAGACCATCCAGGAAAGACATCTCTACAAAAAGAAATAACAATGAACATCAATGCTGAAGGTTGGATTTGGACAGCATGATAACTTACCAGCTATCTTGTTTTTTAAGGATAGCTTGCAAGAAATGGAAGGCTCCATGCAGCTGGCATTCAGAATATGCTGCTCGAACATGATCCAGAGATAACAGAAGCCAAACAAGTAGGGATGCCCACTTCATAAGATGGCCTATATGGGTTCTAGTGCTAGCCCACTTGCAACCCTAAAAACAGCATATCTTTTCCACATGTTCCTCAACAGCAACAGAAACATTCTTATATATCAAGTAAACTTACCATTGCTATCAAAATTTGAAGCCAGCAATAGCAGAACAGCAATTGCCATGCCATAATCCATAGATCACAGCTTCCTACACTCTCAAGCTTCCACAGTGGACATGATGCCTAAATTACCTGTGTATGTACATTACCTTCTAGCAAATGTGCCAAACATAACATGCTATCCAACTTAACAGCACTCGTACAACATTTCCCATCTCAATGCACTGAGATACTTTTAACTAGTAGCAACTATCAAAGGCACAACACACTTGATCCAGACTTGACATATAGTTTTCCACATAGAATTATCAGTTCACTGCCAGCAATATGACAATCGCACAATAAGAGGATCCATCCTGACAAATCACAAGTAGGATAGGCACCGTGACTATTCTGGATCATGAAACAGGATTCCAAAAGCATCACCACAATACTTACCGCAAACCAACTACACCCAGATCATCATTCATCCATTTCAAACACCACCAGCTACTGCTACCTCTAGCCCTATCAGATAAACTGAGCCACATCTACTAACACCACCCAGTACCACCGACCTAATCTAAGAAGAGGTGAACTTGGTCACAGCCTTGGTGCCCTCGGAGACAGCGTGCTTGGCGAGCTCGCCGGGGAGGACGAGGCGGACGGAGGTCTGGATCTCGCGGGAAGTGATGGTGGGCTTCTTGTTGTAGCGGGCGAGCTTCGCGGCCTCGCCGGCGAGCTTCTCGAAGATGTCGTTGATGAAGGAGTTCATGATGGACATGGCCTTGGAGGAGATGCCGATGTCGGGGTGGACCTGCTTCAGCACCTTGAAGATGTAGATCTTGTAGGTCTCCACCGACTTCTTGGCCTTCTTCTTCCCCTTCTTGTCGCCGCCCTCCTTGCCGGCCGACTTGCCCGCCGGGAGGCGCTTCTCCGCCTTGGGCTTCTTCCCCGCCGGGGCCTTCTCGGCCGCGGGTTCCTCCTCCGCGGGCTTCTTCGCCGCCGGCTTCTTCTCCGCCTTGGGCGCCATCGATGCGGTTGCTGGGGTTTCGCGGCGGTATGCGAATGCGATGTGTGAGGCTGCGGCTGCGAGGGATTCGCTCGGTCGATTTCGATGGAGAAAGAAGAGAGGGGTGCGGCGAATTTAATGGGACGGAGCAACTGGTGCTGATTGGTGGAAGGGCTGGTGCCACGGATCGCTGGCGTGGAGGGCTGTGATGTGTTGATCCTGTCGCAAATTGACGGTGGAGATGGGTTTGACGTGGTCAGAGCTTTGGGCGGGAGGAGACGGAGGGAACTGGCTTTCTCAGCGCGCAGAGGTGGGCAGGCCGGACGGCCTTTCTTTTGGCAGTTGGTTTCGGCCTGGCCCAACTGTCCACTGTAATACTAGTACGGAGTACTTGTTTCTCAAAAAAAAAAAAGAATACTAGTACTTTATTATAACCTTCTAAAAAAACTAGTACTGTATTATACAACCAACCTGCAAGTTTTATAAAAAAAGGCAACTGTCTAGTGTAAATCTGTAGCCTCTACTTCCAAAAATAAGTGCGCATCTCACTTCGAAAAGTCAATCATTCTTAAATTTGACTAGATTTTTATAAAATACTATTAACATTGATATCTTTAAATAAGTTTACTATAAAAACATATAATGTGATTCCTCTGATAATGTTTGTTTGGGATCATAAACATTAGTACTTTTTTGTATATATATTTGGTAAAACTTAAATTTTGTTGACTCCAAGTGTTAGATGTACACATATTTTGGGACAGGGGAGTAATACACTACTAGTAATATTACTGTAGTATACATACTCAGCATTTACTAAAATGGCATTTTTTAATAAATGCACGTATTACTAACACAAAGTCTACAGCATCACCAGTTGTCAGAAATGACACCTTTTAATAGAGGATTCGACAAAGATAAAATGAGTCAAAATCATGTCACTGTTAAAAATATGCAGTGTTTGCATCAGATGCGTGCAAGTACAACGTTACATAAATGTGTCAAACAGATAAAATAGTAAAGTTTTGCCTATTATTGTCAACGTAAGATGTAGATTCAAAAGGCTCCACTGTGAAACCAACAATGATCCAGAACCAATGAAGCAACATTCAGAACAGAAACAATCAAACAATGTAAACGTAATCCTTGATTTTTTTTGGTAGTTCCACGGCACAGCCCCTGTCCATTTGTATTGCACTCAAGACAGAAATGTCAAGTCTTACAAGTCCAGGAATAAAAGAAGCACTCCAATGTCTACCCTTCCTATGAGCTACTACATCATACAGTCATACAGACAAAGTTCAAAATAAAGAGCCCGCCTCCCTCGGCCAACCATCCCGGAGGGCGATGCAGGTACACTTGCTCCAAAAGTAATCCTTCAATGGCCAGTGCATGTCACTTTGTTAGAATATCTTTCTGAGACCGATGTTTGAAAATTATAATCAGAGAAAATTGAATCCTGAAAAAAATTAACCAGGAATAAAATTTGAAGCTTCCCAATAGCACTACAGCAGTGGCCATACTGTATAAAGAGGTACTCTTTTTACATTTTCAAGATCCTAATTCAAATCATGAACAAATTTAGTTAGGGTAGATTGTCTGTAATATCGGAGAAGATAGAATAGAAAGATATAAGCCTCCAAACAGCAGACTCAGAAAAGTAACACCATTTCAGCTAACATATCTTTACCTATGTTTCTCTTGAACAGAAACAGATAATTAAGTGTCAAACAAATTTCACAATAGCTCAAGTTTTAAACACCTCAATAGAAATACAGCATTGGCCGTACTGTATGCACAAATAACAAGGATCTTTACACTTTTTCAATATAGCAGAATCAAATTGCGTCCAAATTCAGTTTTCCACATCTGCAAAGTAGTACAATGGCAAGCAACAAGAATTTCTGCACTCCAGAGAAATCAGGAGATGAATTTGAGGTCCAGGGAGAACTTTCCCTTTGGAAGTAGTAACTATGTAAATGTAATATACAAAGACCAGCATGTCATAGGAACGGTAATTACTACAGAACTTACAGAATTCAGAGCAGCAGCTAACAAATTCATGCTCACCAATTTATGAACAATCCTGTGTTTCTGTTGCTACTACTACGAGATCAACTGAGCAAGTACCAAACTGCAACCCAGCCACCTACCAAGTACTCTCTCTAAAAAGGGCAGACCCAGTGCCGGAGGCTCCCACATGAGTGGGGTCTGGAGAAAGAAAAAACCAAGGCAAGCTTTCCCCCAGCCACCTACCAAATACTCTCTCTGATGAAGTTAACTAGTTAAGTTTTGAACTATTTAGCGTCATACATAGGATGGAGGGAGTAACTACCACAACCGATGAGGTGAACTCAAATGAGCCTTTTCCCTGTGTACCATTAAAAAAGATGGTCTTTTCCTACAGATCACTAAAAAGTTCGGACTTACCTAGGTGCCATGACACTTTATTTCTTTGCCCCCCAAGCCATTCCGTCCATTTTCGCTGGTAACGGTGTGTAACGGCGAGGAGAAAAGACCAAAGTGCCCTTAGTCTAGGGAGGATGAGTGAAATTGCCGTTTACCCTGTGTGCCACTCCCTGACCAAGCGTTTGAACGTCAAGACTGCTGACGTAGGCAAGTTTGTTGGCTTGATTCGGTCAGCTTGCCTAACTACTACGGAAAGGCGCTGAGAAGGAACACCGTTACTGTTCGATCTCTCCCCCGTTTCAGTCCACTGACTCTGACTGCAAGGAATTGCAGGTGAATGAAATGAAACGGAAACGAACGTGACGTGACGCATCTTTTCGCTTCGCGGGCCTTCTGCCGGCGTCCTTATTTCCGGTCATTCTGAGGTCTGACAGGTCCCATTGGATCGAAGAGCCGTTTGAAGCTGAACCGAGCAGCAGTTGCTGTGCCGGCCAGGGCAAAGGTCAAGAAGGCAGGCTAGCTGTCTAGCTGTAGAGTAGTATTCCAGTGGCCGAGCTGGATGAAGCTGCCTTTCGACAGACTTTCTTGGCGAGAGATCGGTCATCGGATCAAGAACAAGACTTGATTACTGTACAAGTGAGATCATGCACGCAGGTATACATACCACATATATAAAAGTAATACGGTGGCAGAATGCTCATGCGGCTCATGCTTCTTCGTTTCTATTTATTTATTTATTTACTCTAGCTAATCCTATATTTATTTAGTGTTTTTTATATACATAAAAATCTCGGCGTTGGGCCCAGTCTCTACACGAACGGATGACGAGATCATTTAGCTGGGACTGGGGATGATGATGGGTTTTCAATCTTGTCATCATACACGGCGCTCATCCTAACTATCTCCAGCTGCAGTACACGGTACGCGTTGAGGATGCGATCGACGTACAACAAGCAAAGCAATGATGTCACTAGTGTGTTGCTTGTGCTTCCGTTCCGTGGACTGGGGACGCGTTTCGCTCCTCCAGTCAGCCGTGCTCACGTCAGCCGTTACATGGGCAAGTTTGAGCGTGGACTGGACGGCAACGGTCAGCCGTTACATGGGCAAGTTACACACCGTGACTGCTGACATGGGAGCGTTTGAGCGTTTGATCGTCCAGTTACATGGGCAAGTTCCGTGACCAAGCGTTTGAGCACGGGATTCGGATCGTCGCTCCTCCAGTCCAGGGAACGCGTTTCGCGTGGGGACTGGGGCGGAGGAAGAAGAGGAATCCGTCGAGGCGACGGATGTCGTCACCTCTCCCATGTCCGATCCCGTGCTCCGCGCTCCGGCTCCCGCACCACGACAAAAGCGTGCATGGATCCTGGTGGGTCCTGCCTGGCGGTCGGTCTGTCTGTGTGTGTGCGCTCTAGCCGCCCTGACCATTGCACTCGGCCGCCCGGGCCGGCGTAACAAACATGCTAACAGCAGTACAGCATCCAGTGCGGAGATCTAGCCGGAGACATAAGAGAGCCAAAGAGGTCAATGGCCACCACCCACTTGCTCGTTAACCTCCTCGCTGGAGGGTGGAGGGTACAGCGAGTGGTAGTCGCTCTGCCCAGAAAAACATGTAATTATAACACAATGTCATGTTTGAGTATTTTTACTTTGACCAATAATAGATAAAAAAATCAATATTTATGATATCAAATAAGTATTATTAGATTAATTACGAAATATATTTTTATAATAAATTAATTTAAAGCCATAAATATAAATATTATTCACTAAAAATTTAGTTAAATGCGAACTATTTTTTTTAAACGGCCAGGTCGCTCGGTCGGGATCCATTGGGCCGGGCCTGGTAGGTTTAGTGACCAGGCCCCGCAGCACTTGCTGCGACACTGTGTGTGTTAGTGTTAACTGTTAGCCTTGGCAACCTCTCGCTGCAGATGATGGCCCTCAGGAGGCCCCTGGATGAGCGCCAGCGCCAGTGTCGACGGGCGGCCACCATGACTCCATGAGTACCGCGCGTCTGCGAGTGCCAGCCATTCTTCACCCTGTTCGCTTATCGTATCTGCCATACTTATTAGACATGATATAGTGTTTTTCTCTCACGACAGACGACAGAACAGCATCAGCCGGGTTATAAGAAAAAAAACCGATCAAGCCAGAGACACGGGGAAAAAGTGGGCGAGAAAGCGCGCGTGTGATGGTGAAATGGAGAGAGACAGCAGGAACGATTCATTGCGTCCTTGTGCGTGCCTGTACGTGAGACTCAGAGACTGATCGAGCTGGTCGTTGGGATTATTACCCTGCACTGCGCACGTACGCGCACCGGGTTCGGGTTCGCCGTCGTGGCAGCACCTCCCGACACCGCATACTGGATCGCTAGCGGCGCAAAAAAAACTTGCCCACGTCAGCTGTCTTGGCGCTTAAACGCTTGGTCAGGGAGTGGCACACAGACAAACAGCAATTTCACTCATCCTCCCTAGACTGAGGGCACTTCGGTCTTTTCTCCTCGCCGTTACACACCGTTACCAGCGAAAATGGACAGAATGGCTTGAGGGGCAAAGAAATAAAATGTCATGGCACCTAAGTAAGTCCAAACTTTTTAGTGGTCTGTAGGAAAAGACCATCTTTTTTAATAGTCCAGAGGAAAAAGGCTCAACTCAAATGGGCTTAGTGCCCTTACATGTGGGTCACGACAGATATGCAATGTTCAACAGCAGTGGACATACCCCGATTTGGTGGAACTATGGTTCCAGCTCCGGCTCCTCCATGCACTGCAACAAAGAGTGAGAGCCGGATAAAACCATGCCAAAAAGGCCTCATCCACATTGCATCATGCTCAAGTGACACATCAGACGAAGCATAACAATAGTCCAGTACAGGACACAGGCATGTAAAGTATGGAAAAATTATACCAGTTAGCTGATAAAAGAACATCAGAGTCAATGGGAAGACTTCTCTGCAGAATGAAACAACAATGCTGAAGAGGATGGAAACAAAAGCCTCCATGCAGCAGGGACTCACAAACAACATGATACTGAGATTGAAGCAAAACAAGTTTCTATCAAGTACCTACTACTACTAGTAGATTTTACCATCAGAATTTGAACAGAAGAACAAGGATGCCCATGTCATACAACAGTTCATAACAGAGATCTTACACGTTCTCAAGCTTCCACAGTGCAAGTGCACGTGACACTAAATTTGCCAAGGAGTTCACCTCTTTCAGGAAAAGGTTACTATGAACATAAGAACATGATGTTTTACTTCTGTAGAACTACAGAATTTCGCAACAGCGCACTCACATATTAACTAGCAACTAGCAAATGCATCACACTTTGATCCAGAATTGGTATCAGTTCACTGCAAACTGCAAGTTGCCATTTCTGACGAATTATCAACGACAAACAGTGTGCCAAAAGCACAGCCATAGTTCTTACAGCAACCCACCAACAAACCTACACAACGTCATTGAAAGCTCTACATCACCCAGTAACACCAACATCACTTAAGAAGAGGTGAACTTGGTGACGGCCTTGGTGCCCTCGGACACGGCGTGCTTGGCGAGCTCGCCGGGGAGGACGAGGCGCACCGAGGTCTGGATCTCGCGGGAGGTGATGGTGGGCTTCTTGTTGTAGCGCGCGAGCTTGGCGGCCTCACCGGCGAGCTTCTCGAAGATGTCGTTGATGAAGGAGTTCATGATGGACATGGCCTTGGAGGAGATGCCGATGTCGGGGTGCACCTGCTTCAGCACCTTGAAGATGTAGATCTTGTAGGTCTCCACCGACTTCTTGGCCTTCTTCTTCCCCTTCTTGTCGCCGCCCTCCTTGCCGGCCGACTTGCCCGCCGGGAGGCGCTTCTCCGCCTTGGGCTTCTTCCCCGCCGGTGCCTTCTCGGCCGCGGGCTCCTCCTCCGCGGGCTTCTTCGCCGCCGGCTTCTTCTCAGCCTTGGGCGCCATCGATGCGGCTTCCTGTGGGGTGAGGCTGCGGGAACAGGGGTGTTCGCTGGCTCGGTCGATTTGAGGACGGGGGATTTCGATTGCTGGGAGGAGAAGCGTGGGGTGCGGTTTATTTATGGAATGGAGCAGCGGTCTCTGATTGGCGGAGGGGTCGGTGCCGCGGATCGATGACGTGGAAAGGCGCGATGCGTTTGGTGCCATTGCAATTGAACGGTAGAGATGGGTCTTGACGCGGATTGCTGACGTGGTCTGTGTAGACGGGAGGAGCCGGAGGGAACTGTGCGTTTCAGGCGTGCTGGCGGTTGGTTTTGGCATCGGTCTAGCCAGGCCCAACAGTCAGTGCGCCCTTGGGCCCACTAATCAGTGATGTAAACATTTGTGCCACTAAAAATCTATGGCCCTATTTGCATATCAGTAATACTCTGTACCGAGCGTCCGCCCGACCGGACGGGACGGACATGCTTGTCCCCGTGCCTCATGCCTCGCGACCCCACCCGCGCCTTGTGTCTCGCGTCGCTCGCGCCTCGCACTGCGCTCCGCTGCACCTCGCGTCTCCGTTGACTGGCGTTGCGCACGGCCGAGGTCCAACCTCTGCGTCGTGGCATCAAGTTCCGTGCCGACGTCAAGCTCCGCGTTAACGAGTATTCATTATGGAGCGTCAATGAGCACACGTTACAACCATATATTTCATGTTTTTCAGATGTATGTTATATATGTTTTATCTGAACGTTGCAAAATTAGACTTGATGTTGTATATATTACAATGACTATACATGTATGTTGCAAAATGTATGTTTCAAATATTTCAGCCGTTTTAAACGTATATTGCAAGTGTTTTATCTGGATGTTGCATATGTTGCACTGACTATACACGTATGTTACAAGTGTATGTTTCAAATGTTTCAACTGTTTTAAGCATATGTTGTAAGTGTTATGTTTGGATCTTGCATATATTGCAGTGTTCACACACATATATTGTAAATGGTTTATCTGTTTCGGACACATGTTGCATCAAATATTTTATATTGCAAGTGTTTCATGAGTAAGCACTGCAAGGGGCGTAGGCAAAGGTGGTTCCATTGGGCGTAGCGGTCCCCGCGTGCGCGCAGGAAACAAAGCGGACGCGGAGCACAAAGCTGTATCCATATGTATGGCAGCAGGCACAGAGCACGAAGCGAAGCAGAGCACGAAACTACATCCATGGATAGCAATAGGCATAGAGCACGAGGTGAAAGCGGAGCAAGAAGCTGAGGGTATATTATTGAAAACGGGCCGGCAGCATCCGGACGTCCGGGCACCGGCTCCGTTAAACCATTAATAATATATGACTCAAGTATTGGCAATCAATATGCTGAAATAAGACGCTGCAACTGAAGAAGGCTTGGCAATGCAGAAGAAGGTACTGTACATCTATGATTTTTTTGAAAGTTCACGTATATTAAGACATTAGAACCAGAGTACATAGATTTGGGAAATAAATTCCCAATTACATGGTAGAAACCAGGCACAGAAGAGAACTATGTCTACTTCAACATACAGCATCCCAAGAGCAGATACTAAGCAAGTAAATTTGAATAAGTTCTCCAAATTCGAAAATGAAATCCACCCTAGCAAGGACGATGAGTCTCGAAGACGCAGCATAACAGTTTAAGCGCCTTGCATCGCACCGGAGTAGAACATGGACCATTAGACGCCACGTCCCGGTGACACTCGGCGCAGTGCTCCACGGTGGTGTCGTGTGGAGTCGGAGGAGTCGCATGAAGCGCCTGGGGCGGGGAAGACTCGAGAGCCGGCACCGAAGACCAGGTCCACCGAGCAGGAGGCCTGATCTAGAAGCACAACC
The DNA here is from genome assembly GCF_019320115.1 of Miscanthus floridulus. Classification (NCBI taxonomy): domain Eukaryota; kingdom Viridiplantae; phylum Streptophyta; class Magnoliopsida; order Poales; family Poaceae; genus Miscanthus; species Miscanthus floridulus. Next base: position 63,264 of record NW_027098432.1, on the reverse strand, counting down.
ACCAAATCGTCCTCGAACCCGAACGGACCAAGGGCGACGGCGATGGAGCTCAAGCCGCCATGGGCAGAGAAGGGTGGAGATGGAACTGTTTTTGAGAGAGCGGACTTATTTTATTTCTACTGACCTTGGAAGCTGCACCGTCGACGACGAGGAAGACCTCGGCGATGGCAGCGGCAACAACAAGGCTGGACTTTCCCCGAGGAGAGACACCCATCCGTACAACCTACAAGTACTAGCTACTGACTATTAGGCGCGGGCCCCACTCCTAGCCCTCTCCGGCGAGCTCGCCGGCGGCGGGAGGGAGAGGGCCCGCTGGAGCTCGCGGGGGCGCAGGCAGAGATAAGTCGGGTCATCTATGAATTTGTGATGGTCACCGAAGCAGCGGCGAAAAGCATAAACAGACCCTAATGAACCATCGGATAATGGCAATCATCATTGGCAATGAGCCAGCATTGTCAATGGCATTTCCATGAACCATGAACATATATAATCCATTTACGGGCTATTTGGTTCGTGACCACAACATGCCATGCCGCCACACTTTCTTAGCACCATGTTTCACACGTTATACATTTATTTTCTTGCCAAACTTTGTCACAAGTATGACTTCAATTTTGCTCTGTGACAGCCATAGTTTTGCCGAAGATTTGACTAGCAAATTGCAGTACGAAATCATTCTGGGATAGCCGAACGCTGAAACATGGTTTGGTTCTTCAAAGAGAATAATTTACTTCTTATAGCCTATTTTACCACGTATGTTCATTTCCGTGGCGGTAAGGGTTAAAGCATACTGGAATCCAAGAATCTGAGGTTAGAGAGGCGTTAAAAAGGATGAAAGGAGGTAAGGCGATGGGACCGGATAGTATCTCAATCGAGGTGTGGAGATGCCTCAGGGACATAGCTATAGTATGGCTAACCAAGCTGTTCAACCATATTTTTCGATTGAACAAGATGCCTGATGAGTGGAGGAGAAGTATATTAGTACCGATCTACAAGAATAAAGGGGATATTCAAAGTTGTACGAATTACCGGGGAATTAAGTTGATGAGCCATACTATGAAGCTATAGGAGAGAGTTATCGAGCATCGCTTGAGAGCAATAACGCGGGTTTCTATGAACCAATTTGGTTTCATGCCCGGAAGGTCAACCATGGAAGCTATTTTCGTAGTAAGACAAGTTATGGAGCGGTATAGGGAGAAGAAGAAGAACCTACACATGATTTTTATTGACTTGGAGAAGGCTTATGATAAAATACCAAGGAATGTTATGTGGTGGGCTTTGGACAAACATAAAGTCCCAACGAAGTACGTCGAGCTCATTAAGGACATATACAACAATGTTGTGACTAGAGTTCGAACAAGTGATGGAGACACGGATGACTTCTCGATTAGGATAGGACTACATCAAGGATCAGCTTTGAGCCCTTATTTGTTTGCTTTAGTGATGGATGAGATCACAAGGGACATACAAGGGGACATCCCTTGGTGTATGCTTTTCGCAGACGATGTAGTGCTAGTTGATGAAAGCCGGACATGAGTAAATCAGAAACTGGAGTTATGGCGGAAGACCTTGGAGTCCAAAGGTTTTAGACTCAGTAGAACTAAAACTGAGTATATGAGATATGACTTCGGCACTACTACTCGGGAGGAGAAAGATGTTAGTTTGGAAGGTCAAGTAGTGCCTAGGAAGGATACCTTTCGATTTTTAGGATCAATGCTACAGAAGGACGGGGATATTGATGAAGATGTTAGCCATAGAATCAAAGCAGGATGGATGAAGTGGCGGCAAGCGTCTGGTGTCCTATGTGACAAAAGGATACCACAGAAGCTAAAAGGTAAGTTTTATAGGACGACAAATAGACCTGCTATGTTGTATAGTGCAGAATGTTGACCTACGAAAAGACGACATGTTCAACAGCTAAGTGTCGCGGAAATGCGTATGTTGCGTTGGATTTGTAGTCATACAATAAGGGATCGAGTTCGGAACGATGATATACATAAGAGATTAGGGGTAGCGCCAATTGAAGAAAAGCTTGTCCAACACCGGTTGAGATGGTTTGAACATATGCAACGGAGACCTCCAGATGCACCGGTGCGTAGTGGAATCATAAGTCAGGATAGTAACGTGAAGAGAGGCAGAGGAAGACCGAAGTTGACTTGGGTAGAGGCAATAAAAGGAGACTTAAAATGATGGAATATACCCAAAGACTTAGCCTTAGATAGGAGTGCTCGGAAGGCAGCTATTCACGTGTCTGAACCTTGATTGCTTCTGTTGGGTTTCAACTCTAGCCTACACCAACTTGTTTGGGACTTAAAGACTTTGTTGTTGTTGTTGTTGTAAGGGTTAAAGCATATATACAGTATATGTTTACAAAATGATCGTGTTCTTTCGACCTGTAACAACTAACTGTACATATAATGAATCCGTAGTGCAAACAGCTTATATGAGCAATTCGTCAAGAAATTTCACCCAGACGATGGAAGAGATCTTTTGGAGCCTCCATCTTTGACAGATGTACACAGATCATAAAAAAGAAGTCCAATAATTGAAGGTGGCACCATTTGTTCTTTTTTTATAAACAAGGTGGCACCATTGTTGTGCTTTTATCTGAACTTCCAGCAGTTACCTTCGAGCAGAATTCCTGAAGCTTAGCAACAGATGAAAAAATATCAGACTGTGAAATATATTGGAGGTGAACTTAACTGTTGCAAGCAGAAACAAAGCAAACTGGAAATGATACTACAACTCTCACCTGTGTGTTGTTGCATGTTTTCAGTCGCAAGACAAGTTGTTTTCCAGTGAAGAAACAGGTACACTGAGAACCTGGAAGTTCAGCAGTTGTACAAGTGACAGTAAAAATGTGCGGAGATTGGCGTTTCAGTTTTGCATGGAGCAAGATGTCACTCCTTTGAACAGTATAATCCTGATACAATGAACATACTCAGTTTTCTTTTACTTAACAGATAATATATTAGATTGTTTGACGGTCATGTTGCACTAACAGGCAAAAACGTGGAGGATGTAGTGATACGCCACACAGGTACACAAACCATTGTTATGCTTGCTGAGCATATCCTGGGATGTATCATCCATTGGGAATATCTTGTTGATGCACCAAAAAATCAACCATCACTCAAGATTCCAAGAACTAGTTTTTACACCACCGGAATGCTCAGGGCCTCAAGCAAAAGCCGGATCACTGCTGCAATGTTAATGGTATGAAGTGTCACCATGTCGTTCAAAATGCACCTTAAAATTTTGTTGAAAAATGTGGAAAGTATAAATCCCAACTTGAGTATTAAAAGTAAATGTTTAAACATGGGCTTCTCCATTTCATTGAGATGAAATTTGTCCCGATCAGCTTGTTTTGGCCAAGCAAGCAAATTAACCGGTCTGCAAAATGGGAGAACGGAAAACAACATCAAACTCCGATATGTCTAAACAAAGGAGCTTCCTCTTCCCAGTATAAGTATCTCACCAGTCACCATCATATGCAAAATCATTTGCAAGTTCAGCAGCATTAGCCTACCCCAACTTGTTTGGGACTTAAAGGCTTTGTTGTTGTTGTTGTTGTGCAAGTTCAGCAGCATAAGTTTGATGCAGTTTTCGATCACTTTTCTTCCTGACCCTTTGTGATTGACCAGCATATCATCTTCATACTTCAAATTGACCTACAACCAGTAAAAGATAACATCATCGATAAGACAAGGATTAGAGATGCGCAAAGTAAAAATCTTCAGTTTTCATGATAGAAACTTTGAGGTGGTTTGTTATCAGCCCCTTTTTGCGAAAACCATTACTAGGGACCAGAGCCCTCTCAGGTTTTGACGGCATCTTTGTTTCATTAGCTTTAAGTGGTTCAACACCCACACAAACTCATATTTCTAAAAAAAAAGACAGACAACAAAAGATGGCCAAAATGAAACAGCATAATACAATTATCTAAGCACCAAATATTATAAGGACTACGGACTATTACAATCATAACATTTACAAATTAGACATGTACCAAAATCGTAATAGAAGTAAAGATTAGCAAAACAATTACCGAAACACCATGTTGAAAAGAAAAAAGTGATGATCTCAGGTGTATTACCTCAGACTGGAATCCATCTGCTCAAGCATAGAAAAAGGCAATATGCAGTTATGCACATGTATGTTATAGGCTTATAGCCACTTGTATACGAAGCAACAGTTCAGGGTCAGATTGATTTTTGCATCTGGCATCCATCTTGATTCAACCTATTCCAGTAGATGAGAACAAATATTGCCCTAACATCATGTGGTCAATAGTAAAGTTTTTCCCTTTGTGGTCATCAAAGAAGCTCCTAAGAAAAGAGCTCTATATGTGCCCCAGTTTGGTTGCACACCATTTTTAACCATATCACTGTAAATTCCTAAGCCCTTATCAAATTCGCCATGAATATTGCACCAGCGAATCAAAATATTGTATGCCACAATATCGGGTTTCAGTCCCTTGTATAACATTTCATTCCAAAGCTCAAATGCTTTATTGGTGTCACCAACCTTACAGAGCTCATTTATTATTGTAGAATAGCTGATGCAATCAGGAAAGAAACCACTCTCAGTATTTGTCTGCATAAGGTCAATTGCCCCTTGGATCTGCACAGCCTTACAGAACCCTTTGATCAATGTGTTAAATGTCACTGTGTTAGCTAAACAGCCTTCAAGCATGGCTGTGTGTAGAACTTTAGCCTTTTCCAGCTCTCCTTCATTTGCCAGATAATCAAGAAAGCAATTATAAGTAAAACTATTAGGAAGGAAGCGCTCAGCTAACATTTCTTTACAAAGGATCTCTGCGCTACTCAAATACCCAGACTTGCATAGATGATTAATTAAAACCGTATATGTGACAACATTTGGAGAGCATCCGTCAGCTATCATCTTATCCCAGCAGTTTAAAGCTTGAACTATATTTTCTTCCTTTGAGTGCACATCAATCATGCATGTATGGAACACATTGTCTGGCTTCACACCTTTTTCTTTCATTTCCCTAAATAACACACTTATTTTCTCCCTGTCATGCAGTTTCAGAGCTGCATATACAATTACAGTAAAACTGATAAGATCAAGCTTGACTCCCCGCGCTCTCATCTCATCCCAAACATGGTACGTTTCAGTTAACCTTCCTTCTTTGCAGAATCCATGCATAAGTGCTGTAAGGCTAAAACTATTTAGCACAGCACAGTTGTTTTCTAGATCATCAACAAATTCCTTAGCTTTCATGGCACCTAGTGTCAAACAAAGTACACTTATCAGTGACCTGTAAGTGTAATTGTCAGGTGTTAGGCCCCTATCTACCATCTGATCATATAACTGGAATGCCTTCCTAACATTGCCTACACGGCAATACCCTTCAATCATAACATTAAAAGTCACTTCATTTGGTACTACAGAACTGTCTATCATCTTATCAAACAACCTAGCTGCTTCATCCATATTTTTGTCCTTGCAGAAACCACTGATAAGCGCTGTAAATGTATATATATTCCCTGAAACATCATTCCTAGCCATCTCCCTATGGAGCTCCATTGCACTGACCAGATCCCTTTTCCGACATAAACCAGCTATAAGGGGGGAATATGATGCCGCACTTGGTGTCAATCCCTTCTCAACCATCTCGCTTAGAAGACCTCTTGCCTGGTGAAAGTCGTCATGTTGGCAGTAACCATTAATTAAAGAATTGTATGGATAAACTGTCACTCTGATTCCCTTCTCCCTCATCCTATCAAACATGCAAAGTGCGTCATCCATCATTCCCCTCTTACACAGGGAATGTATCAGTATAGCATAGGTCACCTCATTTGGCTCTAGACCCCTGTTTGCCATCCCTCTGAAGAGCCTTTCTACCTCCCTAAATCTTCCATCCTTGCACAGTTTATCAATCAATGCATTACACACAAACAGGTTTGGTACCATGCCCAACTCACCCAAGTTACAAGCTAACCTGAATGCCTCGTCGACGTGCCCTCTCTTTCGTAGCCCATCAAGCATAAACGAGCAACTGGCCTCTGATGGCACAAAGTGCAGACTAAGCATGTCATCAGTCATTTCCAATGCCCTTTCAAGTTCCTCAGTCCGACAAAACCCATAAACTAGAGTCCGGTACGTAACTTCATCAGCGACAATTCCTCTCCCCACCATGCTGTTCTTCACCTCCACTGCCTCAAGAACACGATTGTTTCTACAGAGACCATACATCAACACATTGTATGGCACAGCACTGCCCTTGACACCCTTGCTTTCCATCCTCGCCAACAGTCCCCTTGCGCAATCCAAATTCCTTATCTCACAGTAGGCCCGAATTCCGGCCGTGTAAACATACTCGTCCAAGGGAAATTTGTATTGAAGCATTTCATCGAACAGGTCGCGGGCAAGAGCAAACTGCCGGATCTTAATGAGAGCAAATAGTATCTGCGAAGCGGTGTATTGCTTCATCGCAATGCCAGATGAGAGGGATAGGCGGAGGACGTCGGCAGCGTCGCGGGCGCGGCGGAGCCGGAGGTACGAGGAGGCAAGAAGCGTGACGGCGGCGGTGGCGGCGCCAGGTCGGAAGGTGGCGAGTGCGTTAGCGTGTGAGAGAGACGAAAATGAGGAGGACGCGGACGGGGTGGATGACGCGAGGGAGAGGAGCAGGGAGGCGGCGTGCGGGGAGGATGCCGGGGACGAAGGGAACGAGGAGAGGAAGGAGAGGGCGAGCAGGGAGAGTGAGACCGGGGCGACGAGGTGGGAAGGCAACAGGAGGAGAAACCGGTGGGAAAGGTCGGGCCGGCGGAGAGAGGCCGGGAGGACGAGGAGGGAAGAGACGTGCGCGGGGGCGAGGCGTTGGCGGAGCAGCGGCGCGGCGAGGGCGGACGGCCAGGTGGACGGCGCGGTGTGGTGGAGGATGTCGGCGAGGAGCTTCACCATGCCGGAATCTGAGGTGGCGGGAGTGGCATTAGAGTGGCCCGCGAGGGGCCGGCGCGGCGGAAGAGGCATCGGGAACGGCGTGGCGGATTGCCGGAGGTCGCGCCGGCCGCCGGGCCTGTTCGGTGGGCTGCAGCTGGAAGCGGCTGCGGCTGCAACCTGTAAAGTGTAAAGATTCGTGCTGAAGGATAAGCGTCTTTGCCTCTTCGTCGAGTTCAGTCCAAAACTGCGCTTCCCCTATCTGCTATCTTCTCCGGTTGCCAATGGCTTCCTCCCTCCTCCGCGCCTCGCCCTTCTCCCTCCTCTCCCGTCTAAAGCCCAGGCCATCCGCCTTGCACCTCCGCCGCCTCCTCCCGCTCTCCACCACCTCCACCTCGGCCTCTGTCCCCGCGCCCCAGCTCCGAACCCTAGCGTCCGCGGCGGCCACCGATGCGGCTGCGACCCCGCCGGAGGAAGCGGCGGCGCCCGCCGCGGCGGGTGCGAAGGTAGAGAGGCTGCAGCCGCTGCAGTGGCCGCCGAGGGATGCGCTGTGCGGAGAGCTCGGCGCCGGGGACGCCGGGCGCAGGGTAAGGCTATGCGGCTGGGTTGCGCTACGCCGCGCGCACGCCGGGCTCACCTTCCTCACCCTTCGAGACCGCTCCGGCATGGTGCAGGTGAGTTGTTTTGTCCTCGTGTTAGCTGCATCAGTGTCAGTTTTCTGTAGTGGTGGGGGTATGCCTGTAGACTGTAGTTGCTTTAGCTAAACGGTTGTAATTGCTGCAAGCTGCTACAGTACATTGTTTCGTGATCCCGTGTTTGCGTAATTGTGTCTACATTGATGTAGCTGCTGCTTCTGTAGAGACAAACTCGGCAATTGATGTTAATTTCACATTTTCTCTAAACCCTCCGTTGCTTGACGTGTGTTATCTGGAATGATTGTTGCATTGCTAAATTGTTCGTGTACTGTTAAGCGTTGCACTCGGCCTCCAGCATCAGCTACTGGTCCCCACCCCAAGTGACTCCAGTGCTTGTACTTAGCAGAAGGGCAATGGAGCAATAGTTGCTTCATGACAGATTGACAGTTGTCTGAATGACTTCTGCTCAGAAAATGTGTGCTTCTATGGCTGCTTAGTGCTTACCTTTTCTTATTACGTGCAATACTTGTCGTATATGATTCATGGCTTATGGTAAAAAAACTTATGCATTGACTGTCATAATGATAATTCTTACAGGATTATGTATGTACATGCTGTGGTTGTTGATATTTATGTTGTTATCAGATCATTGCTGGGGTTTTTATATGGTACTTTGTGTAGTGTAGGTGACAACGTTGCCAGAGTACCCAGAGGTTTACAACATAGTAAACAAGCTGAGAGTGGAGTCAGTGGTTGCTGTTGAGGGGGTGATCCGGCCACGCCCGGTGGATGCCATCAATGCAGATATGAAGACCGGAGCTATAGAGGTATTGGTTGGCAGCCGTCACACCTTATGTTGTTTTGGATTAGTAGACAATAAGCTGGGTGACTTTTCATGGCTATAATTTGATAATCACACAATCTACTTGTAAATATTGCTGTTTATAAGAAGCTCCCTTTACCTTCATTCAGTATGTTTTGGTCATGGAACATGTATGAGATAAGGAATAACACATTTTATATGATTCATTCATTGTTTAAGTACTTGTTTCTTTTGACTGCCATCAACCTTCCTATTTTTTATTTTCTTTTGTATTGATTGGCACCCATCACACCTTATATTGTTTTGGCATCAATAGGACATAGAGGTGGCTTTTCATGACTAGAATTTGGTATTTACACATTCTACTATAGAAATATTGCTGTTTATAAGAAGCTCCCTTTCCTTTTATGCACAGTGCATTTTGGACACGCTAAATGTATGATATAAGGAACAACACATTTTATAGAATACATAGTTTAAATACTTGTTTCTTTGAGTGCCATCAGCTTTTCTATTTTCTTTTGTGTTCATACAGTAACCAACATAACCATCTAACTTTGTTGCATGTTGGTACCTTGAAGGTTGCGGCAGATCATGTTTTAGTGCTGAACTCAGTAACTCGTTCACTGCCGTTTCCAGTTACAACTGCTGATACTGTAAAAGAGAAGTTTCCAGAAGAAATTAGATTGAGGTAAAACATTTACAATCTGTCTTTTCAAAATTTGTGCGCTAGACTTTTTGGAAGTAGCTTTAAGCACGGTGAATCCCTCGAATTAGCCAACTTGTGACCATGTATTGCATATTGGCTAAAACATATTGGCAACCATGTATTGCGGCATAGACAATGTCAAACGCTTATTCTAGCATACCTGGAACTTGCTAACTATTGGGTGCATGACATTTGTTTTAGCATAAATGCATTATTGCATTGTGAAAGTTATGCATACATGACCACAAAGTTGCACGTTTGCCTTGTGAATGGTATGCACTGACATCAGGGGAGTTTGGTATTAAGTATATAGGTATAACTATTCATCTCATGCTTTGTAACTGCTGTGATTGCTGTAGTAGTTTTCACTTCATTTTACTATTCACCCAATTTTGTTCATAGCTATAGTTTGAGGTTGTGTTGTGCTTTCATGTATATGCAGTTTGTTAAAGAAATTATATTGCTCTCATGTTGACTGCTAACTTAATAACCTGCAGCTACTTACTTCCTCTGATTCAAAATGTAAGTCGTTGAGGACATTGACAGTCTACAATTTGACATAAGTGTACTATTTCAAATAGGAAAAAATATATTCTGTGAAAGTATTTTCAATTTTGAATATATTGATTGATATCAACCACGTGTTTTCAATCTATGTAACTTTTCATATACTGATGGGTCAAGTTTAAGTTTCGCTCACTAGAACCCTAAAACGAACAATTGGATTCTGCTGTACTGTACTTCTTCCGATTGGCTGTAATTTGCTTCTTGTTCCAAACAACTCTGCTAGCTATTAATACGTGTTAAAAGTTAGAGCATTCCTATTTGCCTAAAGTTGATTCCTTGTCCTAAAGTTGATTCCTTGTCCTTTCTCCTTACAGGACTTAAGATACTAGTATGCTAAGTTTTATTCAAATAATGTGTTTATGCTCTACCAGTTTAAGTAATGAGTGCCTTTTTGTAACTTCCTATCATTGAATACTGTAGGTTTAGAGTGTTGGATTTGCGTTGTCCTCAAATGCAGTCAAACTTGCGGTTGCGCCATAATGTGGTTAAACTCATACGCCGTTACTTGGAGGATGTACATGAATTTGTTGAGGTATGCTGGTTATATATACTGTTAGTCTGTTACACTTGTTCATTGTTTTGTCTGAGTTTCCACCCCAATATATTTTACTTCTTGTCATATACATACCTGCTATTTTCACTTAAGAACGGAATATATCATAGTGGCCCCATTTTTCTATGAATTGCAATATTTCCTCTTGTGATGTAGTGCTTGTTAGTCACTGAATTCTTACTCTTGGTAGTAGCAGAATTCTTACTCTCATCGAGAGGGGATGACACTAGGAGTTGGGACAATTTTCTGGTTTATTTCTCACACAATGCCATGCCAACCTGAGGGGTTGGGGATACATATTTATAGGCTGCTAGCCAGCCAAGCATATGCCAAGATGCTAGTCTAAGATGCTGTCCTAGATGCTAGTCCTAGATGCTAAGATGCTGTCCTAGCCAGTCAAGGATATTGTCCTTGATGGGTAGCAAGACCACCATGGGCAGCAAGACCACCATGCTGCTGCAACCCCACAAAGACCACAGAGACTTATCCATCATTTTCCCCCTAAGTCTTGTGCGTCGTTTTGTGGGAAAGTTGAACCATCCCGGTCCTAGAGCAGAGCTCAAGGAACTTGATCCTCCCAAGAGGCTTAGTAAGCAGGTCCGCAAGCTGGTCCTTGGTGTTGATGTAGCTCGCCTTAATGCTCCCTTCCTCCAAACAGCCTCGGATGAAGGGGTACCTCACCCGGATGTGCTTACTCCGTTCATGGAAAACGGGGTTCTTTGCCAGGGCCAGAGCGGACTTGCTGTCCATCCTGAGCTCCACCGCTCTAGTGTCTCTGCCGAGGAGATCACCAAGCAGTCGAGCGAGCCAGAGCGCCTGAGTCGAAGCGGTGGTGGCCGCTATGTACTCGGCCTCGCAGCTGGACAGGGCCACCACTTGTTGCTTGACCGACTGCCAGCTAACGAGGCACTTGCCGAGGAGGAAGAGGATCCCGCTCGTGCTCTTGCTGGTGTCGATGTCGCCGGCGTGGTCGCTGTCGCTGTGCCCGACGAAGTGTGCCGCCCTAGGGCACCTAGGGTAGTAGAGGCCGTGGTCGAGAGTCCCCGCAACGTAGCGGATGATCCTCTTCACAGCCTGCTGGTGCTCCGTCGTCGGTCGCTGCATGAACTGACTAACGTAGCCGACGGAGAATGCCAAGTCCAGCCGTGTGTGGGCGAGGTAGCGAAGGCTCCCCACAAGACGCCGGTACTGCGTAGCGTCCACCTCCTCCGTCGTGCTGTCGCGGCTCAGCTTCAGTCTCTCCATCGGAGTGAGAGCTGGGTTGCAGTCGGTGAGCCCAGCTAGCTCAATGACGCGCTTGGCGTAGGCGATCTGTCGAAGCGTGATCCTGGAGGCATCCTGGTGCACCTCGATTCCCAGGTAGAAGGAGAGAGGCCCCAGGTCACTCATCTGGAAGGTGGCCTTCATCTCTTCCTTGAATGCCGGCACCTCCGCATCCTTGGTGCCGGTGATCACCAAGTCGTCGACGTAGACACCCACTAGCAGAGCATTTCCTCCACTGCCCCGTTGGTAGATGGCCGCCTCGTGCGGGCTTTGCTCGAAGCCCATCCCCTTTAGGCCCGTTCGTTTCGAGCGGAACGGAGCGCCAGAACCGATCCGGGCCGGAAGGCACCTGTATTTTATACCCGTCGATCATCACCGGAAAACGTTCTGGCTGGAAATCAGCCTAAACGAACGGGCCCTTAGCGTGGAATCCAACTTGGCATTCCACGCCCTCGGTGCCTGCCGCAAGCCATAGAGGGCCTTGCGCAGGCGGAGCACCTTGCCCTCCTTGCCGGGGATGGCAAATCCCGGCGGCTGGTGCACGTAGACTTCCTCCTTCAAGTCGTCGTTAAGGAACGCCGACTTGACGTCCATGTGATGAACACACTAGCCCTCCTGGGCGGCTAGCGCAAGGAGGAGTCGCACGGACTCCATCCGTGCCACGGGAGCAAAGGCGTCGTCGAAGTCGACCCCCTCCTGCTGCACGAAACCTCGTGCCACCAAGCGAGCCTTGTGCTTGACGATGGCGTCGGCTTCATCCCTCTTCAGCTTGTACACCCACTTAAGGGTGATCGCACGGTGACCACGAGGAAGGTCAGCAAGCTCCCATGTGCGGTTCTTCTCAACCGCATCCATCTCCAATTGCATCGCGGCGCGCCATGCCGCGTGTCTCTCGGCCTCTGCAAACGACCGAGGCTCGCCGTCGTCACAAGCAAGGTGCAACTGCGCCTCCAGGTCGTGAGGCACCGGTCCCGGTACCGGCTGGTCGCCGAGAAGGTTCTCCATCGTACGGTATCGCAACGGCTCGCCGTCGTGCTACGCGTCGATGCGCTACTCGTCGTGAGAGAGCGGAGTAGCGAGCTCAACCGGGCTGTGCTCGACACGAGCTGGTGTTGGAGTAGACGTGCCTGGAGAGGTGCCTGTCGGTGCTGGAGTGCGTGGCGGTGTCGACTGTGGTGGAGCCGGCGAAGAACTCATCGTAGCCGGGGTCCTAGCTGGAGAGTGTGGTGCTGTCGGAGTAGCAGGCGCCGATGTCGGTGGAGGCTCGGGGACTTGGGTAGACGCGCTCGTCGAAGAAGAGCTACCTACTCCCCCAGCTCCCTCGAAGTGGACGTACTCGACAGTGAAGTTGTCGTATGTCAGAGCCGAGCCGTCGTCTCCCGCCTTGTCCCACGCCCATCCTCGGCCTTCGTTGAACACAACGTCGCGCGCCGTGCGCACACGCTGTGTCTTCGGGTCGAGGATGCGGTAGGCCTTCGAGCCCTCCGCGTAGCCGATGAACACTCTCGGAGTACTCCTGTCGTCGAGCTTGCTGATGTGGCCAAGCTCCTTGGCGAACGCGAGGCAGCCGAAGACCCGCAAGTGGGAGACCGCCGGCTTGCGCCCATGCCAAGCCTCGTACGGCGTCCTGCCATCGAGCGCCTTGGTAGGCGAGCGGTTGAGGATGTAGACAGCCGATACCACTGCCTCTCCCCAGAAGACAGCCGGCATCCCCCTCTGTTTGAGAAGGGCCCGAGCCATCCCCCCCCCCCCCCACAACTGTCTGGTTGCGCCGCTCGACGATGCCGTTCTGCTGTGGGCTGTACGGCGCGGAGTAGTGGCGCTGAATGCCCTCATCAGCGCAGTACGACGCGAATTCAGCCGCCGTGAATTCGCCGCCGTTGTCGGTGCGCAGCACGCGTAGCTTGCGGCCGCACTCCGCCTCCGCAGCAGCCTGCGTGCGCCTGATGGCGTCCATAGCCTCTCCCTCGTCGTCCTCCCGGTGTGGCCGGTGTCACCGGGCCACACAAGTCCCCGTGCACAAGCTCGAGCCTCTCCTTGGCTCGAAAGCTCGCCCGCTGGGGAAAGGGAAGTCGCCTCTGCTTCGTCAACATGCAGACGTCGCAGAGCTGCTCCACATGGTCGAGGCACGGCAGGCCTCGCACCATCTCCGTGGCACTGAGCCGCTTCAGGGCCTCGAAGTGAAGGTGCTCGAAGCGCTCGTGCCACTGCCACGCCTCGTCATCCCGACGAGCAGCGAGACAGAGGGGTTGTGCCACCTGCACGTTAAGGCCGTAGAGTTGATTTGCGCTTCTGGATACCTTGGCAAGAAGGCTGCGACGGCGATCCCAAATCCTCATGACTCCATCCTCAACCACCACGCGCGGACCGTTCTCATCCAGCTGTCCCAAGCTGATGATGGAGTTCCTCAACGCGGGGATGTAGTAGACTCCGGTGAGCAGCCTGTGCTCACCAGACACGGCGGTGAAGATGACGGAGTCGACGCCCTTGATCTCCACGACGGAGGCATCCCCAAACTTGACGGAGCCTCGGACGCTAGAGTCAAGCTCGGTGAAGAACTCCCGTCGACCGGTCATGTGATGGGTGGCGCCGATGTCGAGGCACCACCCGTCAGTCTTGTCGTTGCCGGAGCCGTCGCCGAGGAGGGCGTGTGCTTTTGGCTCGTCAAGGTGGAGGAGAGCCGCTGCGGCCAGTGCCGCTGGAGGTAGCTCGATGCTTGCATGTGCCATGAACAGAGCCGGCTCCTCCTCCGCCTGTGCGACGTGGGCCTGGCCGCGTCGTGGCTGTCGACAGTCCTTGGCCCAATGGCCAAGCTGGCCGCAGTTGCGGCAGATGTCGTCTCGTGCCGGCTTGTGCTTGCCGGCGGCGCCGCCCTGGGCGCCTCTGTGGGCATCACCCTCGGCACGTCCTCGCGCCCCGGCCTGGGCGTCTTTGCGCGCCTTGCGCGGCTTGCCACGCTTGCGGCCGCCTGTCGCGGAAGAAGGCCCCCCCTTCTTCCGGTCACCTTGGTAGGCAGCCCACTGCTCCCGAGTGAGAAGGAGCTTCCCGCCAGTGGTGATGGGCCCCGAGAGAGACTGTGGCTCATCGCTGTCGACGACCTTGAGGCGACCTATCGCCTCGATCGACATCGTGGAGAGATTCAACAGGGACTCGATCGAGTGGACCATCTGCTTGTACTTCTCGGGGACGCAGCGGAAGAGCTTTTCGACAGCTCTCTCCTCGCCGTAGGTGTCATCGCCGAACTGCACCATCTTCTGCAACAGAGTGTTGAGACGGAGAGCAAAGTCATCAACGTCCTCACCTGGCTTGAAGGCCAGATTCTCCCACTCCTTGCGATGTGCCTGCAGTGTGGACTTGCGGGCGCGGTCGCTGCCGATGCGTGCCGCAGCGATGGCGTCCTAAGCCTCCTTGGCAGTCCGCTTGTTGGTAAGCGAGAACTGCATCTCGGGCGGGACTGCAGCGATGAGGGCATCCAGCGCCCGTTGATCCTGGTCGTAGTCGCCGTCGCCGTACCGGACTGCCTCCCACATGTGCCGCACCTGGAGCTTTACCCTCATCACCGCAGCCCACTCGACGTAGTTGGTCTTAGTGAGAGTAGGCCACCCACCGCTGGGGCCGACGTCCCTGACAACAGCTTGGAGCCCGTGGTAACCACGGTACCGATCCGGGGAGAGAAAGCCACGCTACCTGTGAAAGCCGCGCTCTCCATCGACCCGTCCGCCACCGTTGCCGTGCGCACCTCCTCCAGGAGCGCCACCGTCGTGCGTGCCTCCTCTAGGAGTGCCACCGCCGTGCGCGCCTCCTCCAGGAGCGCCGTCGCCGTGCGCGCCTCCTCTAGGAGCGCCATCGCCGTGTCCGCGCCTGTCTGGGCTGCCGCCGCCCTCGTGGGTGTGCGCGGCTGCCCACTGCGCAGCCCGTGCTCGCGCTGCCTCCCAACCCAGCAGCTCGAGGTCCGCGTCGGCGCTGTCGTCAGCAGAAACGGAGCTGCTGATGCTGCCGCGCAGAGCCTCGACCTCCGCTCAGGTTGCTGCCAGCTCGGCCGCTGCCAACCTCGACGCCCTTGCCGCTGGTCGCTCGCGTTCCTCTGCCGCGGCAAGTTCAGCCTCCTGCCGACGCCGCGTGCTCGAGGCGACCAAGCGCTGAGACTGCCCTACGGACATGACGCGCTACCGAGGGGCCGCTGCGTGGGGAGAGGGCTGCGCAGAGGGAGAGGAGTGAGCAGGAGCGGCCGGAGCTGCTGCTGCTCCCGGCTGGGGCTGTTGCGAGGCTGGGAAAGGAGATGAGCAAGAGATGCTCAGGCTACAGGATAGTACAACTCTGATACCAGTTGTTAGTCGCTGAATTCTTACTCTTGATAGTAGTAGAATTCTTACCCTCATCGAGAGAGAATTTCACTAGGAGTTGGGGTAATTTTCTGGTTTATTTCTCACACAATACCATGACAACCTGAGGGGTTGGGGATACATATTTATAGACTGCTAGCCAGCCAAGCATATGCCAAGATGCTAGTCTAAGATGCTATCCTAGATGCTAGTCCTAGATGCTAAGATGCTATCCTAGCTAGTCAAGGATGTTGTCCTTGATGGGCAGCAAGACCACCATACTGCTGCAGCCCCACAAAGACCACATAGACTTATCCATCAATGCTAGATGCCTAGATGGCCAATCTTAAATCAGGGCTATAATTCTTCAACTTGTGGTTTGAGGGTTCAGGGCTCTATCTTATTTTTTTCAACCTCGTCTATATAACATCAATTTAATTTTATTGCTTTTTTATCATCATGTAAAGACAGTCAACAGCAGTATTTTTTATTATATAGAATCTTACTAGCAGTACAGTCTATCTAATGAAAATTGTGTCTTATGAAAATTGTGTGTGTGTGTGTGTGTGTTGGATTGGTAAAATTAGTCAAATATGCATGCACTGTCTGGCATCTTCTGTTGCTTGTATCACCTAGCAATGACTCATTAAGTTTAAGGCAGTGCATAGGACACCTTATCTACAATGATTATAATAGTAGTATAAATTTTTAGTTTTTACGCCCTTTTACTTCCTGACTTAAAACCTTCTGTTATGTCTGATCGAAAGTTACATGTTCCAAGGTAGATTGAGACTCCTGTTTTGTCCAAGTCTACACCTGAAGGTGCTCGGGACTATCTTGTACCATCGAGAGTTCAGGTAATTAAACTATGTACATTTTTTCTATTTCTTCACAGACCATTATCTAATTTTGTTTTCTCTTTAGAAAACACTTCGTGCTGTTGGCTACTGTTTGTAAATTTGTATTAGGAAGTATATATGTGTATTAGGAAGTTTGTTCATTCCTTCCATGTACATCGATTGTATTCCTTATACACCAATCTTGATTGGCTATATAACAGAGGTCACCCCCCCCTCATTAGGGGTGTGGTGTTTTCCCAATCTCCTTTCTACATGGTATCAAAGAATTAGATCCTGGGCCTCCTCTTCTCTCCCTACGCCTTCCCCTTCTGGCCTGCGCCCCCCTGCTGTGCCATGGCCACCGTCCCCTCTGGATCCGGCGCCCCTACAGCCCCTGCTGCTGGCCATGTGCCGCCCTCTGGCCCGCCCCCTGCTGCCAATGGTGGCACCTGTTAGTCGCTGAATTCTCACTCTTGGTAGTAGGAGAATTCTTACTCTCATCGAGAGAGGATGACACTAGGAGTTGGGGCAATTTTCTTGTCTATTTCTCACACAAGCTCACACAAATGCCATGCCAACCCAAGGGGTTGGGGTTACATATTTATAGGCTGCTAGCCAGCCAAGCATATGCCAAGATGCTAGTCTAAGATGCTAGTCTAAGATGCTAATATGCTGTCCTAGCTAAGATGCTGTCCTCTAGTCTAAGATGCTGTCCTCTAGTCTAAGATGCTGTCCTAAAAACAGAAAAACAGCCACAAGGACCATGACTATGTGAGCATCATAGCCCCACAAAGACCAGCCACACATGAGACTTATCCATCATTCTCCCCCTAAGTCTTGTGCGTCGTCTTGTGGGAGAGTTGAACCATCCCGGTTCTGGAGCAGAGCTCAAGGAACTTGATCCTCCCAAGGGGCTTGGTGAGCAGGTCCGCAAGCTGGTCCTTGGTGTTGATGTAGCTCGCCTTGATGCTCCCTTCCTCCAAACAGCTTCGGATGAAGTGGTACCTCACCCGGATGTGCTTGCTGCGTTCGTGGAACACGGGGTTCTTTGCTAGGGCCAGAGCGGACTTGCTGTCCACCCTGAGCTCCACCGCTCTAGTGTCTCTGCCGAGGAGATCACCAAGCAGTCGAGCGAGCCAGAGCGCCTGAGTCGAAGCGGTGGAGGCCGCTATGTACTCGGCCTCGCAGCTGGACAGGGCCACCACCTGCTGCTTGACCGACTGCCAGCTAACGAGGCACTTGCCGAGGAAGAAGAGGATCCCGCTCGTGCTCTTGCTGGTGTCGATGTCGCCGGCGTGGTCGCTGTCGCTGTACCCGACGAAGTGTGCCGCCCCAGGGCACCTCGGGTAGTAGAGGCCGTGGTCGAGAGTCTCCGCAACGTAGCGGATGATCCTTTTCACAGCCTGCTGGTGCTCCGTCGTCGGTCGCTGCATGAACCGACTAACGTAGCCGACGGAGAATGCCAAGTCCGGCCGTGTGTGGGCGAGGTAGCGAAGGCTCCCCACAAGACGCCGATACTGCGTAGCGTCCACCTCCTCCGTCGTGCTGTCGCGGCTCAGCTTCAGCCTCTCCTCCATCGGAGTGAGAGCTGGGTTGCAGTCGGTGAGCCCAGCTAGCTCAACGACGCGCTTGGCGTAGGCGGTCTGTCGAAGCGTGATCCTAGAGTCATCCTGGTGTACCTCGATTCCCAGGTAGAAGGAGAGAGGCCCCAGGTCACTCATCTGGAAGGTGGCCTTCATCTCTTCCTTGAATGCCGCCACCTCCGCATCCTTGGTGCCGGTGATCACCAAGTCGTCGACGTAGACACCCACCAACAGGGCATTACCTCCATTGCCCCGTCGGTAGATGGCCGCCTCGTGCGGGCTTTGCTCGAAGCCCATCCCCTTTAGCGTGGAATCCAGCTTGGCATTCCACGCCCTCGGTGCCTGTCGCAAGCCATAGAGGGCCTTGCGCAGGCGGAGCACCTTGCCCTCCTTGCCGGGGATCGCAAATCCCGGCGGCTGGTGCACGTAGACCTCCTCCTTCAAGTCGCCGTTAAGGAACGCCGACTTGACGTCCATGTGATGAACACGCCAGCCCTCCTGGGCAGCTAGCGCAAGGAGGAGTCGCACGGACTCCATCCGTGCCACGGGAGCAAAGGCGTCGTCGAAGTCGACCCCCTCCTGCTGCACGAAACCTCGTGCCACCAAGCGAGCCTTGTGCTTGACGATGGCACCGGCTTCATCCCTCTTCAGCTTGTACACCCACTTAAGGGTGATCGCGCGATGACCACGAGGAAGGTCAGCAAGCTCCCAGGTGCGGTTCTTCTCAACCGCATCCATCTCCAACTGCATCGCGGCGCGCCATGCCGCGTGTCTCTCGGCCTCTGCGAACGACCGAGGCTCGCCGTCGTCACACGCAAGGTGCAACTGCGCCTCCAGGTCCTCCAGGTCATGAGGCACCAGTCCCGGCACCAACTGGTCGCCGAGAAGGTTCTCCATCGTACGGTACCGCAACGGCTCGCCGTCGTGGTACGCGTCGATGCGCTCCTCGTCGTGAGAGAGCGGAGTAGCGAGCCACGACTCGCCGCACGTACTCGTCGTAGTGCTCGGCAGCGGCGCTAGCGATGATCACCATCTGCCTGCAAGGCTAGGAGATGCCATCGGCGGGGACAGTCGCCGCCGCGCTGAAGCATCTCTTTGCACATGGGCTTTTCCATGTTGATGCATGTACCCAACTTATTTTGATAGAAAAATGAGTATATACGTGGTGTGTGTGTGTGTGTATACCTGTACTATTTCTTGTCTTTCTTGTATTAATTATTCTTATTAGTTAAAGACCCTCAATTCACATCAAACAAACAAATAGATAGGTTACATAGTAGCCCATTGCCCATTCTTGACTCGCTCTCACGAGCAATTTAAGGTCCGTTTGGCTAGGGTCTAGACTCATAGAAACATTTTAGATTTAATTTTTTAAAATAAATATTTTAGGCGATGAATCAGAATCACTGCTATATGAAATCATTTGACTGGTTGGATACTGATTCCAAAAATAGATGTTTTATATAATAATCATATAAATAAAAATACGTTTCAAAAAATCCAGAACTTTTTGTGGGCAAAGAATAACATAAATACAAAACACTTTAATTTGTTGCACATAAAAAGAATATCCACAAAAAATTGTCCCTGGTAGAAACGAAATCAAGTGAAACCCGGCTCGAGTCGTTTCACTCACTCCAGTCAAATAGCGTTGAACGATAGAAATAATGTTCTGACACAAAATTATTTCACGGATATAGCGTTCAGCAGCGTTCTTTCGTTTCCAACAAGAATCGGAACCGATCCGATCGATCATCCAAACGGACCCATTAGTTTCTAGTATAGATCTTTAATGAAGGTTCAAAACACTACTACAGGAATGGTTTGGGGCGGCCGATGAGGCTTTGTAGAGGCGGCTCGGCTAACCGGTCCTACCATACCGTCTCTATAAATCATGCATTTATAGAGACGGTTATCAGACCGTCCTTACAAATTGATTTGTAGAGGCGGCTGAAGTAACAACATTCCCTATAATACCTGTTTGTAGGAGCGGTTCAGTCTAGAATCGCCCTTACAGTATATTTTTTCATTAAAAAATTAAATTTACATTTCAATTCGACCGGAATATATATATATATATATATATATATATATATATATATATATATATATATATATATATATATATATATATATATATATAGAACTACTATCCTGTAGCTGGCTACAAAATAACTTATTATGTAGCCACTTTGAGTTACGATAATTACTATGTTAATTTACTAAGTGGTTTATTATAACGTTACGGTAAATATCTCCATGTGTTATAGTAACCCAACTATCGTAAATATGTATTAACATTATCGTAAATTAGTGTATAAAATTATGGTAAATGGAGGTGGCTACAAAATAACTTATTTTGTAGCCGGCTACTGAATAGCCTCTCCCTATATATATATATATATATATATATATATATATATATATATATATATATATATATATATATATATATATATATATATAAATTCAAATCTGACCACAAGCACAAGAACATTATATAAACTACCATTACAAGTCCAATTCATAAGAATATATACAATCAATCATTAAATTTATCAACCAATTTAATATAAATATTAACTTAGGCAATAGAAAGAGACAACAGCAGTCAAACGCACATATAAATTATCAACCAATTTAATATAAATATTAACTTAGGCAATAGAAAGAGACAACAACAGTCAAACTTATAATCCACCTGACTAAAAATTTAATAAGAATTTGACGGCATTTTACAAACTTCAACATTTGCAGAGCAAAGTACTATCAACTTCTTTCATTTTTGAGAACTGTTGAGATACGGAGATGGACACTTGACGACACAGAAACAAATAAAAGGAACGTTCAGAGAAGTGACAGCTGAAACCTTGCTGAATATATGTGCTTGATCTTTGTGTTGCTATCGACCTGCAAGCATAACTGAACCAGAAAAAGAGTTGTTCAAAGATAATCAAATTTGAACTTCAGTAGAGAACTGAAGCAACCAGATAGATTACTATGTAGATGAAAATACGGTCAAAGACAATCAAACATCCTAGACATTTTCTGTAAGCATCCATGTATATCTGCAGTCAAAGGTTCACAATTCAAAGGGATCAAAGCTTCCTGGCATTATACCAACAAATCAGTTACTCATCTCACTAGTACCTTTTTGGTTGCCATTGCAAATTGAAAGAATCCAAATCTGAAAACAATCATAGAAAAGCATGCAAAGAACATGATTCATGAGGCCCCCTGAAAATTATACATCAGAGTATCAGACACTCATACTCGCATGCACTGCTTCATAATATTATATTAAATGAAACAACAGATGACATCTTTGTTAATTGTATCTATTTAACTGATTAGATATAAATGGATCTACTGCATGGTGATCAAAATCAAAGCCAAAACATATGGATTAGGGAGGGAGGAAGAGAGGGGAACCGACCAGCACAGAGATGGGGTTCGCGCTGCCCGAAACGATGTGGAGATGACACAAGGTAGCCGGATCCGTCGCTGTCGCCTACCTAACCTCACGCTGGTGCCGGAGGAGACGGGGGCGCTGCCACTTGGGGGATGCGCCGTCGAGGGGCAAGGGAGACGGATCCGGCCGTCGTTGCCGACCTCGCCTCAACGCACCACTGCTTGTGGCCAGGAGGGAGGATGCTGCTTGGTGACCGGGGGCGCCATCGTGGGCCAGGGAAGACAGATCTGCCACCGTCGTCGCAGGACGAGGAAGGCTGATCCACGGCCACCATTGCTGTCGTGGGCCGAGGAAGGCTGATGCGCCGCCGCCGTCGACCTAGCCTCGTGCGCCATCGCTTGGGGCTGGGGAGGGAACGCCGCCGATTGGGGGCCAAGGTGCGCTACCGCTTTTGTGAGAGAGAGATCCTCGGAGAGGTTGTGGCGGCCGAGAGAAGGGCTAGGGTTAGGGCGGGCACTTTTATGCGTCCGCTTTTGGGCCAGCAAAAAGGCCAGCGCAGCCCAGGCCCAAGTTGGTTGCGTGGCTTGGGTTTCACCGCCCATCGAAATTAATTTCTCTGTCGGTGATTCAGTCGCCCCTACAAATGGACACAACAGGGGCGGCTGGTAATAGCTGCCTCTACATACCAGCCGCCCCTGCAAATCGACGCATTTGTAGGGCGGCTGCTGTGCTGGAGCCCGAGCACGTTACTGTAGGAGTTGCTTCAATGTCAGCCGCCCCTAAAAAAAGCCTCGTTGTTACAAACTGTTTTTCACGTAGTGAAAAATGAAGAAAAATATGTAATAGATGTAGTAGCTAATTGTTGAAGGAATAGTTAGAGATGTACCAAAGGATGGACGACGTGGCTAGCAATCTTTGCGTTTGCACCTTTTATATTTTGGAAATACCAAAGTTAAAAATCCTGGCTCTGCCACTGTCTTTGCTGGGCCCTAGGCGCACCCACTGTCTATGATGGACGACGGCCTGCTGTTGGGGACTAGATATGGGATATACATACCTAGGTTTGGGCCCCTCACTAGACTGGACCCTAGGCCGTCGCACCCACAGCTAACCCTGGGCAAAAATAACCGAGAACCGAGAACTGAAAACCGAACCGAAATAACCAGAACCGAAACCGAAAACTTTGGTTCCCTTTTCGGTTTCCAGTTTCCAGGAACCGAAATTAGCAAGGTTAATTCGGTTCCTAGGCTCAGTTAACCGAAATAATCGAAGAAATCGAATAATATGCAAAGGCCCAGTAGAAACATCATAGCCCGGCCCACTAGTTGTTGGTATAGGTGTATATTTGTTCCTTCCACTCCTCAAACCCTAAGACTCAATCTCCCCCATCCTTCTAGCCCCAGCCGCTAGATGCCCAGAAGTTGCTGCCATACCCATCTGCCGATTGCTCCAGTGTGCGTTTGCACGTGGAGCATCCCTCGTTCCCTCTCCCTTCCTCTTCGACCGGTGAGCCCAAGCAGGGTGTAGGAGCCCGCGGCGGCGGCCGCCCCTAACGCGCGTGGCCGTGGCGCCTCCCTTCGGGGCCGGATCAAAGCAGGAGAGCGGCGGTGGAGGCGGCTTGCCCCACCAGCGCGCGAGCAGCCGCGACACCTCTCGTCGGTTGGCGGATCCAAGCATGAGAGCGGCGGCGGCGGTCGGCCCCCAGCTTGTGCACGAGTCAGCGCCGGTGGCTCTCCGACCTTCACCTCCCTCTCCATCCACCCGACGCAGGGACGAGCATGAGCCGGAGCAGCGCGCGTGGCGAGGCGCACATCGACGACTTGTTTTTCCCCCTTTTTTCCTTTTTTCTTGGCTTGGTGAACCTGTAAATGGTTACTTCGGTTATAACTGTGTAATTAGTTATTTTTTTTATCTACATTTAATACTCCATACATGTGTCCAAAAGGCGTGTTGCATGCTATTTTCACTGTAAAAAGCCACTGCATGCTCTCCTCCCCATTGCAGGTCCCTCGACTTCTCTCTCCACAACATAAATAGGCACCGGCGTAACTATATTCACCGCTATTCTTTTTTCCTGGCGTCACTCAGAGTTGGAATCAGTGGTAAGAGTGGTGCTCCAATGTTTTCTCTCCTTTTTGGACACGGCTCAGAGAACACGTCGTGGAGGGCCTTAGGGAAGTGGAGACAAAGCACATGAGGCAACGGGCGACCATTCATGTTTAAAAGGACGGCACCTCGTAGGTGAGGAAGTGGAGACAGAGGTAGACCAACGGACAGACGGCTGTTCCTTTCGCATACGAAGTTCAGAGTATGGAGAGCCGGCGCCGCCTGAGTTAAACATGAATGGAAGAGATGTTCGGCTGCAACGTATCTTATGGTCGTGGGACCACTAGATGACGGTTGCAACATACGAACTTAGTATATATATAGTTATAGAAGATGCAAGTGCGAGGGTCCACTTTGACATTGCACCGTCTTATTACAGACTTTTATATATGGCAACGCATGATCACGGGATCATATAAATTAAGTGGCATACCATCTTGGAGCCAAGCACCCAGTCAATACTCGATACCGGGTGACATGGAAAACCACACAGCTGCAAGCTTGCTGGTGCTATCCGCCTCCATGTGCCTTTGGACTATCGTGGCCACACAAGGCAACGACGAGGCCGCACTTCTCGCCATCAAGGTCGCGGCGATCCATGGTGGCTACGGAGACGTGCTTGCTTCGTGGAACGGTAGCACAGGTGGTGGCGGATACTGCAGCTGGGAGGGGGTGAGGTGCCGAGGCAGCAGGCAGCAGCCTCCAGTGGTGGCGCTGAGCCTACCCTCTCGCGGGCTCACCGGCGTCCTCTCCCCGGCGGTTGGTAACCTTTCGTCCCTGAGGTTTCTCAACTTGAGCTCCAACGCCCTCGGCGGGGCCATCCCTGCGAGCCTCGACCGCCTGCGCCACCTCCATACGCTTGACCTCAGCAACAACGCCTTCTCCGGTAAGCTCCCCGCCAACCTAAGCTCATGCACCGGCCTGGTGACCTTGCTCCTCCAGTCCAACCACCTCCGCGGAGACCTACCCTCTGAGCTCGGCAACAAGCTCACACGCCTCAAGACGCTCAAACTGTCTAAAAACAATCTCACTGGCACCATACCGGAGTCCCTAGGCAACTTGTCGTCGCTTCGTGTCATGTCCCTCGGATTCAACCAGCTACAAGGCACCATCCCTCGTAGCCTCGGCAACATCATAGGCCTCAAGAGCTTTGATCTCGCCTTCAACTACCTCTCTGGTGAGCCCCCACGCTCTCTGTACAACTTGTCGTCGTTGGAAGCATTGCAGATCCAAGGAAACAAGCTCCATGGAAGCATCCCTGCCGGAATTGGCAGCAGCTTTCCCAACATGTCGATTCTTAGCTTTTCTTTGAACCAGTTCACGGGGTCCATCCCCGCTTCACTCACTAACCTCACAACACTCCAGCGAATCGAACTCTCTCTAAATAGGCTCCGCGGGCGTGTGCCTCCGGCGCTGGGGAGACTGCAAGGTCTGCACCTCCTGTACTTGTTCCAAAACGATCTAGAAGCAGACGACAGGAAGGGGTGGGAATTCATCACTTCATTATCAAACTGTAGCCAGCTCCAGGATCTAAACATCGCTGACAACAGCTTCACAGGGCAGCTGCCAAGTTCAATAGGGAATCTCTCGACGACCCTGCAAATCCTCCATTTGGAACACCTCGACGGGATATCTGGAAGCATCCCCTCTGGTATTGGCAATCTAGTCAGCCTTGAATTCCTCGGTTTTGGGTATACCTCCGTATCCGGTGTGATCCCAGACAGCATGGGCAAGCTAGGAAACTTGGTTCAGTTAGGTTTGTACGACACTCAAGTGTCGGGCCTCATACCGACATCTATTGGAAATCTCTCGAGGTTGACTGAATTATATGCACAGAATGCCAACCTGGAGGGTGCAATTCCAACAAGCTTAGGAAAACTGAAGAATCTAATATCCCTTGATCTAGCTAATAACCGTCTGAACAGTTCAATTCCTACGGAGATTTTCAAACTGCCACTCCTCTCCAAGTACTTGGACTTGTCATCTAATTCACTGTCAGGCCCTCTTCCTTCTGAAGTCGGTAGCTTAGTGAACCTTAACAACATGTATCTATCTGGAAACCAATTATCTGGTGAGTTACCTGACAGCATTGGGGAGTGCATCATGCTACAAGAACTTTCGTTGGATAATAACTCATTAGAGGGACAAATACCTCAATCTCTGAAGAATATAAAGGATCTAGTTGCACTCGGCTTGTCCATGAATAAGTTGTCCGGTACTATTCCAGAAGGCATTGGTACCATTCGCAACGTTCAACTACTGGATCTAGCACACAATAACTTGTCAGGACCGATCCCAATATCGTTGCAGAACTTGACATCACTGTCAGAATTAGATCTGTCCTTCAATAATTTACAGGGGGGAGTGCCAAAAGAAGGAATATTCAGACTTGTCCATAACTTTTCAGTCACTGGAAATAATGAACTATGTGGTGGCATTCCTCAGCTTCATTTACTACCATGCCACAAGAATTCTCTGAAAAAAAACAAGAAAAGGCGAATGAAGTCTCTTACAATAGCTCTAGCAGCAACAGCAGCATTCCTGTTTTTGGCTTTTATGGTTATTGTCTTTCGGTTGATCTACAAGAAGCATAGACAAAGGGTCAAAAGCTCATTCCAGCCACCAATAGTTGAGGAACAATATGAAAGAGTTTCTTACCATGCATTAGAAAATGGAACCAACGGATTTTCAGAAACCAATTTGCTTGGTAAAGGAAGCGTTGGGACAGTCTATAAATGCACTTTTCAAGATGAGGGAACTCTTGCTGTGGTCAAGGTTTTCAACCTTGAGAAATCTGGATCTTCTAGAAGCTTTGTGGCTGAATGTGAGGCACTGAGAAGGGTGCGCCACCGTTGTCTTATAAAGATCATCACTTGCTGCTCAAGCATCAATCGCCAAGGCCAAGAGTTCAAGGCACTAGTTTTTGAGTTCATGCCAAACGGTAGCCTAAATGGTTGGCTTCATCCAGAATCTGACACACCTGCTCAAACAAATACTCTTAGCCTAGAGCAAAGGCTAGACATTGCCGTTGATATTGTGGATGCTTTGAACTATCTTCATAATCACTGTGAGCCACCAATTGTTCATTGTGATCTCAAGCCAAGCAATATTCTTCTTGCAGAAGACATGAGTGCCCGAGTTGGAGACTTCGGCATATCTAGAATCCTTCCAGAAAGGGCAAGTCAAACCCTGCAAAATTCCAATAGCACAACTGGAATAAGAGGCTCCATCGGCTATGTTGCTCCAGGTAACTGAAATTGTTTTCATTTGTATTTCATCAAAATTCCTAGTTCCTATATACACACAGCATGTTGATCAATATATCTTTTTGCACAATCAGAGTATGGTGAAGGTTCTTCTGTCTCAGGTCTTGGAGATGTTTATAGCCTCGGCATATTGCTACTTGAGATGTTTACAGGAAGAAGCCCAACACATGACATGTTTGCAGATTCATTGGATCTTCATAAGTTTTCAGAGGATGCTCTTCCAGATAGAATCTGGGAGATAGCCGATGCAACAATGTGGCTGCACACAGACATCCATCACAACGATAGAAGAAGCAGAATAGAGAATTGTTTGGTTTCTGTAATTGCTCTCGGAATATCCTGCTCAAAGAAACAAATTAGGGAGCGGACACCAGTGCAGGATGCAGCCACAGATATGCATGATATCAGGGATTCGTACCTCAAGTTTGTCAGTTCTCTTTCTGTGGAACATAGAGAAGAACAACGCTCTGCAGTGATTTGCCGCAACAGTGAATAAGTAGAGTTGAAAATGGGCAAGATGCCATGTACAAGATGCTTCTGCTTATCAACAACCTAGATTTTTATTAAGGATGTAACCTGCATTTGGTTACATCAATATATGCCCGTACAAAAGGGCATTTAGTAAGGGCTTTGCTGTGGTGCCCTCAAATGACTACGGACCGTTCATTTAACGAGATCGGATGGTTAGGATCATCTATTACTTCTTAGGAGGTAATAGTTGAAATATATATTTATTTAAGTTTTAGGTATAAAAATCTTTCTTCCAGATCTAATTGATACATTCATGATTTGTGTGATATGATAACTCTTTTTATTTTGTAACTTTGAACATGACATAATTTGATCAGCTCAAATTACCATGATAGCTAATGTGCATGATATAATTTGATTATTTCATTCACCTGTACGTGACAGCTACAAGCTGTAGTGTGCTTGATTCCCAACGTTCATTAGGATACGTGTAGGAAGGTGCTGCACTATAGGAGGACGAGCATACAAGAAAACAGAAGCCAGGTGCTTATTTGTTGTTACGTACGTGTAACATGTTTTGACATTCACTATAATAATGTACATGATACACAAACTTGGCGTGCACACCAAAAAAGGAGGCCAGGCCACTCAATCTATGTAATCACGGAGGGAAAGTTCCCCCACTTCTGTTGTTCCGGTGAATAGGGGATTTCAGAAGATTTTTCTTTTTTTCTTAGATTATTTATTTCATTAATTAGTTCATAAAGGAAGGGCAGGCCTGGTGCAAGCGGTAGAGTCTTACCGCCTGTGACCGGAAGGTCCCGGGTTCGAGTCGCGGTCTCCTCGCATTGCACAGGCGAGGGTAAGGCTTGCCACTAACACCCTTCCCCAGACCCCGCACAGAGCGGGAGCTCTCTGCACTGGGTACGCCCTTTAATTAGTTCATAAAGCTAATAAATCAATGGCTCAGATTGCTTTGAAGTATTACCTCCTAGAAGGTAATGTTTGTACTGTAGCATCGCCCAGTAAGTAAACGTATTAGCATAGAGTCCACGGCGTCAGCGTCACCAGTTGCCAACATGGCTCCTGTAAAGAATATTCAATAAGACGAATGAGTCAAAATCCTGTCACTCCTTTATTAACAATCTGCAGTTGTTTACATCAGATGTACGCAAGTATATATAAAGAACATTTCATAATAAATGTTAAAACAGATAAAGGTCTACAGTTTTACTGGTTATCGCCAATAAGCTGTTGAGTCAAAAAACACAAAATGCTGCCCTATGAAACCCACACACTAAGCCAGGCCCAGTGAAGCAACATTCAGAACAGAAACAGCAAACAAGTAGTGGAACATGATCCTTGAATGACCGGTACATATCTTTCTGATATTGGTGTCTCCGTGGTATGGCATCAGAAAAATTTGAATGAAAGAAAATTAAGTCCCCAAAAAAATAGGCAGGAATAAAATCTGAAGTTCCACAATAGGAGCACACTGCATTTCTAATAACCACAAGTTCCAATCAACCACTTAAGAGCTTAACCAAAAAAAAAAAACAAAGTCACCACAGAAATTTCATGAACAATACGAACAAAGTAGGCAACATCCAGAGTTCAAAAGCAACAATCTGGCAATATGGATGAGCGCATAATCCAAGGATTGCACTATTTAGAAACATTTCGATCCTGTCATTGGGCTTGCTCATGATGCTCCAATTCCAAGCAACACGACGGATGAAGTATACCAGTGCAGAACACAGGCACGATGAATAACACAACTAAATTAATACTCCTAGAATTTAGCCGATAGAAGACCATCCAGGAAAGACATCTCTACAAAAAGAAATAACAATGAACATCAATGCTGAAGGTTGGATTTGGACAGCATGATAACTTACCAGCTATCTTGTTTTTTAAGGATAGCTTGCAAGAAATGGAAGGCTCCATGCAGCTGGCATTCAGAATATGCTGCTCGAACATGATCCAGAGATAACAGAAGCCAAACAAGTAGGGATGCCCACTTCATAAGATGGCCTATATGGGTTCTAGTGCTAGCCCACTTGCAACCCTAAAAACAGCATATCTTTTCCACATGTTCCTCAACAGCAACAGAAACATTCTTATATATCAAGTAAACTTACCATTGCTATCAAAATTTGAAGCCAGCAATAGCAGAACAGCAATTGCCATGCCATAATCCATAGATCACAGCTTCCTACACTCTCAAGCTTCCACAGTGGACATGATGCCTAAATTACCTGTGTATGTACATTACCTTCTAGCAAATGTGCCAAACATAACATGCTATCCAACTTAACAGCACTCGTACAACATTTCCCATCTCAATGCACTGAGATACTTTTAACTAGTAGCAACTATCAAAGGCACAACACACTTGATCCAGACTTGACATATAGTTTTCCACATAGAATTATCAGTTCACTGCCAGCAATATGACAATCGCACAATAAGAGGATCCATCCTGACAAATCACAAGTAGGATAGGCACCGTGACTATTCTGGATCATGAAACAGGATTCCAAAAGCATCACCACAATACTTACCGCAAACCAACTACACCCAGATCATCATTCATCCATTTCAAACACCACCAGCTACTGCTACCTCTAGCCCTATCAGATAAACTGAGCCACATCTACTAACACCACCCAGTACCACCGACCTAATCTAAGAAGAGGTGAACTTGGTCACAGCCTTGGTGCCCTCGGAGACAGCGTGCTTGGCGAGCTCGCCGGGGAGGACGAGGCGGACGGAGGTCTGGATCTCGCGGGAAGTGATGGTGGGCTTCTTGTTGTAGCGGGCGAGCTTCGCGGCCTCGCCGGCGAGCTTCTCGAAGATGTCGTTGATGAAGGAGTTCATGATGGACATGGCCTTGGAGGAGATGCCGATGTCGGGGTGGACCTGCTTCAGCACCTTGAAGATGTAGATCTTGTAGGTCTCCACCGACTTCTTGGCCTTCTTCTTCCCCTTCTTGTCGCCGCCCTCCTTGCCGGCCGACTTGCCCGCCGGGAGGCGCTTCTCCGCCTTGGGCTTCTTCCCCGCCGGGGCCTTCTCGGCCGCGGGTTCCTCCTCCGCGGGCTTCTTCGCCGCCGGCTTCTTCTCCGCCTTGGGCGCCATCGATGCGGTTGCTGGGGTTTCGCGGCGGTATGCGAATGCGATGTGTGAGGCTGCGGCTGCGAGGGATTCGCTCGGTCGATTTCGATGGAGAAAGAAGAGAGGGGTGCGGCGAATTTAATGGGACGGAGCAACTGGTGCTGATTGGTGGAAGGGCTGGTGCCACGGATCGCTGGCGTGGAGGGCTGTGATGTGTTGATCCTGTCGCAAATTGACGGTGGAGATGGGTTTGACGTGGTCAGAGCTTTGGGCGGGAGGAGACGGAGGGAACTGGCTTTCTCAGCGCGCAGAGGTGGGCAGGCCGGACGGCCTTTCTTTTGGCAGTTGGTTTCGGCCTGGCCCAACTGTCCACTGTAATACTAGTACGGAGTACTTGTTTCTCAAAAAAAAAAAAGAATACTAGTACTTTATTATAACCTTCTAAAAAAACTAGTACTGTATTATACAACCAACCTGCAAGTTTTATAAAAAAAGGCAACTGTCTAGTGTAAATCTGTAGCCTCTACTTCCAAAAATAAGTGCGCATCTCACTTCGAAAAGTCAATCATTCTTAAATTTGACTAGATTTTTATAAAATACTATTAACATTGATATCTTTAAATAAGTTTACTATAAAAACATATAATGTGATTCCTCTGATAATGTTTGTTTGGGATCATAAACATTAGTACTTTTTTGTATATATATTTGGTAAAACTTAAATTTTGTTGACTCCAAGTGTTAGATGTACACATATTTTGGGACAGGGGAGTAATACACTACTAGTAATATTACTGTAGTATACATACTCAGCATTTACTAAAATGGCATTTTTTAATAAATGCACGTATTACTAACACAAAGTCTACAGCATCACCAGTTGTCAGAAATGACACCTTTTAATAGAGGATTCGACAAAGATAAAATGAGTCAAAATCATGTCACTGTTAAAAATATGCAGTGTTTGCATCAGATGCGTGCAAGTACAACGTTACATAAATGTGTCAAACAGATAAAATAGTAAAGTTTTGCCTATTATTGTCAACGTAAGATGTAGATTCAAAAG
This sequence comes from Miscanthus floridulus, assembly GCF_019320115.1. Taxonomy (NCBI): domain Eukaryota; kingdom Viridiplantae; phylum Streptophyta; class Magnoliopsida; order Poales; family Poaceae; genus Miscanthus; species Miscanthus floridulus. The sequence goes on along the minus strand of NW_027098432.1, from coordinate 31,629 downwards.
GCTCCACTGTGAAACCAACAATGATCCAGAACCAATGAAGCAACATTCAGAACAGAAACAATCAAACAATGTAAACGTAATCCTTGATTTTTTTTGGTAGTTCCACGGCACAGCCCCTGTCCATTTGTATTGCACTCAAGACAGAAATGTCAAGTCTTACAAGTCCAGGAATAAAAGAAGCACTCCAATGTCTACCCTTCCTATGAGCTACTACATCATACAGTCATACAGACAAAGTTCAAAATAAAGAGCCCGCCTCCCTCGGCCAACCATCCCGGAGGGCGATGCAGGTACACTTGCTCCAAAAGTAATCCTTCAATGGCCAGTGCATGTCACTTTGTTAGAATATCTTTCTGAGACCGATGTTTGAAAATTATAATCAGAGAAAATTGAATCCTGAAAAAAATTAACCAGGAATAAAATTTGAAGCTTCCCAATAGCACTACAGCAGTGGCCATACTGTATAAAGAGGTACTCTTTTTACATTTTCAAGATCCTAATTCAAATCATGAACAAATTTAGTTAGGGTAGATTGTCTGTAATATCGGAGAAGATAGAATAGAAAGATATAAGCCTCCAAACAGCAGACTCAGAAAAGTAACACCATTTCAGCTAACATATCTTTACCTATGTTTCTCTTGAACAGAAACAGATAATTAAGTGTCAAACAAATTTCACAATAGCTCAAGTTTTAAACACCTCAATAGAAATACAGCATTGGCCGTACTGTATGCACAAATAACAAGGATCTTTACACTTTTTCAATATAGCAGAATCAAATTGCGTCCAAATTCAGTTTTCCACATCTGCAAAGTAGTACAATGGCAAGCAACAAGAATTTCTGCACTCCAGAGAAATCAGGAGATGAATTTGAGGTCCAGGGAGAACTTTCCCTTTGGAAGTAGTAACTATGTAAATGTAATATACAAAGACCAGCATGTCATAGGAACGGTAATTACTACAGAACTTACAGAATTCAGAGCAGCAGCTAACAAATTCATGCTCACCAATTTATGAACAATCCTGTGTTTCTGTTGCTACTACTACGAGATCAACTGAGCAAGTACCAAACTGCAACCCAGCCACCTACCAAGTACTCTCTCTAAAAAGGGCAGACCCAGTGCCGGAGGCTCCCACATGAGTGGGGTCTGGAGAAAGAAAAAACCAAGGCAAGCTTTCCCCCAGCCACCTACCAAATACTCTCTCTGATGAAGTTAACTAGTTAAGTTTTGAACTATTTAGCGTCATACATAGGATGGAGGGAGTAACTACCACAACCGATGAGGTGAACTCAAATGAGCCTTTTCCCTGTGTACCATTAAAAAAGATGGTCTTTTCCTACAGATCACTAAAAAGTTCGGACTTACCTAGGTGCCATGACACTTTATTTCTTTGCCCCCCAAGCCATTCCGTCCATTTTCGCTGGTAACGGTGTGTAACGGCGAGGAGAAAAGACCAAAGTGCCCTTAGTCTAGGGAGGATGAGTGAAATTGCCGTTTACCCTGTGTGCCACTCCCTGACCAAGCGTTTGAACGTCAAGACTGCTGACGTAGGCAAGTTTGTTGGCTTGATTCGGTCAGCTTGCCTAACTACTACGGAAAGGCGCTGAGAAGGAACACCGTTACTGTTCGATCTCTCCCCCGTTTCAGTCCACTGACTCTGACTGCAAGGAATTGCAGGTGAATGAAATGAAACGGAAACGAACGTGACGTGACGCATCTTTTCGCTTCGCGGGCCTTCTGCCGGCGTCCTTATTTCCGGTCATTCTGAGGTCTGACAGGTCCCATTGGATCGAAGAGCCGTTTGAAGCTGAACCGAGCAGCAGTTGCTGTGCCGGCCAGGGCAAAGGTCAAGAAGGCAGGCTAGCTGTCTAGCTGTAGAGTAGTATTCCAGTGGCCGAGCTGGATGAAGCTGCCTTTCGACAGACTTTCTTGGCGAGAGATCGGTCATCGGATCAAGAACAAGACTTGATTACTGTACAAGTGAGATCATGCACGCAGGTATACATACCACATATATAAAAGTAATACGGTGGCAGAATGCTCATGCGGCTCATGCTTCTTCGTTTCTATTTATTTATTTATTTACTCTAGCTAATCCTATATTTATTTAGTGTTTTTTATATACATAAAAATCTCGGCGTTGGGCCCAGTCTCTACACGAACGGATGACGAGATCATTTAGCTGGGACTGGGGATGATGATGGGTTTTCAATCTTGTCATCATACACGGCGCTCATCCTAACTATCTCCAGCTGCAGTACACGGTACGCGTTGAGGATGCGATCGACGTACAACAAGCAAAGCAATGATGTCACTAGTGTGTTGCTTGTGCTTCCGTTCCGTGGACTGGGGACGCGTTTCGCTCCTCCAGTCAGCCGTGCTCACGTCAGCCGTTACATGGGCAAGTTTGAGCGTGGACTGGACGGCAACGGTCAGCCGTTACATGGGCAAGTTACACACCGTGACTGCTGACATGGGAGCGTTTGAGCGTTTGATCGTCCAGTTACATGGGCAAGTTCCGTGACCAAGCGTTTGAGCACGGGATTCGGATCGTCGCTCCTCCAGTCCAGGGAACGCGTTTCGCGTGGGGACTGGGGCGGAGGAAGAAGAGGAATCCGTCGAGGCGACGGATGTCGTCACCTCTCCCATGTCCGATCCCGTGCTCCGCGCTCCGGCTCCCGCACCACGACAAAAGCGTGCATGGATCCTGGTGGGTCCTGCCTGGCGGTCGGTCTGTCTGTGTGTGTGCGCTCTAGCCGCCCTGACCATTGCACTCGGCCGCCCGGGCCGGCGTAACAAACATGCTAACAGCAGTACAGCATCCAGTGCGGAGATCTAGCCGGAGACATAAGAGAGCCAAAGAGGTCAATGGCCACCACCCACTTGCTCGTTAACCTCCTCGCTGGAGGGTGGAGGGTACAGCGAGTGGTAGTCGCTCTGCCCAGAAAAACATGTAATTATAACACAATGTCATGTTTGAGTATTTTTACTTTGACCAATAATAGATAAAAAAATCAATATTTATGATATCAAATAAGTATTATTAGATTAATTACGAAATATATTTTTATAATAAATTAATTTAAAGCCATAAATATAAATATTATTCACTAAAAATTTAGTTAAATGCGAACTATTTTTTTTAAACGGCCAGGTCGCTCGGTCGGGATCCATTGGGCCGGGCCTGGTAGGTTTAGTGACCAGGCCCCGCAGCACTTGCTGCGACACTGTGTGTGTTAGTGTTAACTGTTAGCCTTGGCAACCTCTCGCTGCAGATGATGGCCCTCAGGAGGCCCCTGGATGAGCGCCAGCGCCAGTGTCGACGGGCGGCCACCATGACTCCATGAGTACCGCGCGTCTGCGAGTGCCAGCCATTCTTCACCCTGTTCGCTTATCGTATCTGCCATACTTATTAGACATGATATAGTGTTTTTCTCTCACGACAGACGACAGAACAGCATCAGCCGGGTTATAAGAAAAAAAACCGATCAAGCCAGAGACACGGGGAAAAAGTGGGCGAGAAAGCGCGCGTGTGATGGTGAAATGGAGAGAGACAGCAGGAACGATTCATTGCGTCCTTGTGCGTGCCTGTACGTGAGACTCAGAGACTGATCGAGCTGGTCGTTGGGATTATTACCCTGCACTGCGCACGTACGCGCACCGGGTTCGGGTTCGCCGTCGTGGCAGCACCTCCCGACACCGCATACTGGATCGCTAGCGGCGCAAAAAAAACTTGCCCACGTCAGCTGTCTTGGCGCTTAAACGCTTGGTCAGGGAGTGGCACACAGACAAACAGCAATTTCACTCATCCTCCCTAGACTGAGGGCACTTCGGTCTTTTCTCCTCGCCGTTACACACCGTTACCAGCGAAAATGGACAGAATGGCTTGAGGGGCAAAGAAATAAAATGTCATGGCACCTAAGTAAGTCCAAACTTTTTAGTGGTCTGTAGGAAAAGACCATCTTTTTTAATAGTCCAGAGGAAAAAGGCTCAACTCAAATGGGCTTAGTGCCCTTACATGTGGGTCACGACAGATATGCAATGTTCAACAGCAGTGGACATACCCCGATTTGGTGGAACTATGGTTCCAGCTCCGGCTCCTCCATGCACTGCAACAAAGAGTGAGAGCCGGATAAAACCATGCCAAAAAGGCCTCATCCACATTGCATCATGCTCAAGTGACACATCAGACGAAGCATAACAATAGTCCAGTACAGGACACAGGCATGTAAAGTATGGAAAAATTATACCAGTTAGCTGATAAAAGAACATCAGAGTCAATGGGAAGACTTCTCTGCAGAATGAAACAACAATGCTGAAGAGGATGGAAACAAAAGCCTCCATGCAGCAGGGACTCACAAACAACATGATACTGAGATTGAAGCAAAACAAGTTTCTATCAAGTACCTACTACTACTAGTAGATTTTACCATCAGAATTTGAACAGAAGAACAAGGATGCCCATGTCATACAACAGTTCATAACAGAGATCTTACACGTTCTCAAGCTTCCACAGTGCAAGTGCACGTGACACTAAATTTGCCAAGGAGTTCACCTCTTTCAGGAAAAGGTTACTATGAACATAAGAACATGATGTTTTACTTCTGTAGAACTACAGAATTTCGCAACAGCGCACTCACATATTAACTAGCAACTAGCAAATGCATCACACTTTGATCCAGAATTGGTATCAGTTCACTGCAAACTGCAAGTTGCCATTTCTGACGAATTATCAACGACAAACAGTGTGCCAAAAGCACAGCCATAGTTCTTACAGCAACCCACCAACAAACCTACACAACGTCATTGAAAGCTCTACATCACCCAGTAACACCAACATCACTTAAGAAGAGGTGAACTTGGTGACGGCCTTGGTGCCCTCGGACACGGCGTGCTTGGCGAGCTCGCCGGGGAGGACGAGGCGCACCGAGGTCTGGATCTCGCGGGAGGTGATGGTGGGCTTCTTGTTGTAGCGCGCGAGCTTGGCGGCCTCACCGGCGAGCTTCTCGAAGATGTCGTTGATGAAGGAGTTCATGATGGACATGGCCTTGGAGGAGATGCCGATGTCGGGGTGCACCTGCTTCAGCACCTTGAAGATGTAGATCTTGTAGGTCTCCACCGACTTCTTGGCCTTCTTCTTCCCCTTCTTGTCGCCGCCCTCCTTGCCGGCCGACTTGCCCGCCGGGAGGCGCTTCTCCGCCTTGGGCTTCTTCCCCGCCGGTGCCTTCTCGGCCGCGGGCTCCTCCTCCGCGGGCTTCTTCGCCGCCGGCTTCTTCTCAGCCTTGGGCGCCATCGATGCGGCTTCCTGTGGGGTGAGGCTGCGGGAACAGGGGTGTTCGCTGGCTCGGTCGATTTGAGGACGGGGGATTTCGATTGCTGGGAGGAGAAGCGTGGGGTGCGGTTTATTTATGGAATGGAGCAGCGGTCTCTGATTGGCGGAGGGGTCGGTGCCGCGGATCGATGACGTGGAAAGGCGCGATGCGTTTGGTGCCATTGCAATTGAACGGTAGAGATGGGTCTTGACGCGGATTGCTGACGTGGTCTGTGTAGACGGGAGGAGCCGGAGGGAACTGTGCGTTTCAGGCGTGCTGGCGGTTGGTTTTGGCATCGGTCTAGCCAGGCCCAACAGTCAGTGCGCCCTTGGGCCCACTAATCAGTGATGTAAACATTTGTGCCACTAAAAATCTATGGCCCTATTTGCATATCAGTAATACTCTGTACCGAGCGTCCGCCCGACCGGACGGGACGGACATGCTTGTCCCCGTGCCTCATGCCTCGCGACCCCACCCGCGCCTTGTGTCTCGCGTCGCTCGCGCCTCGCACTGCGCTCCGCTGCACCTCGCGTCTCCGTTGACTGGCGTTGCGCACGGCCGAGGTCCAACCTCTGCGTCGTGGCATCAAGTTCCGTGCCGACGTCAAGCTCCGCGTTAACGAGTATTCATTATGGAGCGTCAATGAGCACACGTTACAACCATATATTTCATGTTTTTCAGATGTATGTTATATATGTTTTATCTGAACGTTGCAAAATTAGACTTGATGTTGTATATATTACAATGACTATACATGTATGTTGCAAAATGTATGTTTCAAATATTTCAGCCGTTTTAAACGTATATTGCAAGTGTTTTATCTGGATGTTGCATATGTTGCACTGACTATACACGTATGTTACAAGTGTATGTTTCAAATGTTTCAACTGTTTTAAGCATATGTTGTAAGTGTTATGTTTGGATCTTGCATATATTGCAGTGTTCACACACATATATTGTAAATGGTTTATCTGTTTCGGACACATGTTGCATCAAATATTTTATATTGCAAGTGTTTCATGAGTAAGCACTGCAAGGGGCGTAGGCAAAGGTGGTTCCATTGGGCGTAGCGGTCCCCGCGTGCGCGCAGGAAACAAAGCGGACGCGGAGCACAAAGCTGTATCCATATGTATGGCAGCAGGCACAGAGCACGAAGCGAAGCAGAGCACGAAACTACATCCATGGATAGCAATAGGCATAGAGCACGAGGTGAAAGCGGAGCAAGAAGCTGAGGGTATATTATTGAAAACGGGCCGGCAGCATCCGGACGTCCGGGCACCGGCTCCGTTAAACCATTAATAATATATGACTCAAGTATTGGCAATCAATATGCTGAAATAAGACGCTGCAACTGAAGAAGGCTTGGCAATGCAGAAGAAGGTACTGTACATCTATGATTTTTTTGAAAGTTCACGTATATTAAGACATTAGAACCAGAGTACATAGATTTGGGAAATAAATTCCCAATTACATGGTAGAAACCAGGCACAGAAGAGAACTATGTCTACTTCAACATACAGCATCCCAAGAGCAGATACTAAGCAAGTAAATTTGAATAAGTTCTCCAAATTCGAAAATGAAATCCACCCTAGCAAGGACGATGAGTCTCGAAGACGCAGCATAACAGTTTAAGCGCCTTGCATCGCACCGGAGTAGAACATGGACCATTAGACGCCACGTCCCGGTGACACTCGGCGCAGTGCTCCACGGTGGTGTCGTGTGGAGTCGGAGGAGTCGCATGAAGCGCCTGGGGCGGGGAAGACTCGAGAGCCGGCACCGAAGACCAGGTCCACCGAGCAGGAGGCCTGATCTAGAAGCACAACCACCAAATCGTCCTCGAACCCGAACGGACCAAGGGCGACGGCGATGGAGCTCAAGCCGCCATGGGCAGAGAAGGGTGGAGATGGAACTGTTTTTGAGAGAGCGGACTTATTTTATTTCTACTGACCTTGGAAGCTGCACCGTCGACGACGAGGAAGACCTCGGCGATGGCAGCGGCAACAACAAGGCTGGACTTTCCCCGAGGAGAGACACCCATCCGTACAACCTACAAGTACTAGCTACTGACTATTAGGCGCGGGCCCCACTCCTAGCCCTCTCCGGCGAGCTCGCCGGCGGCGGGAGGGAGAGGGCCCGCTGGAGCTCGCGGGGGCGCAGGCAGAGATAAGTCGGGTCATCTATGAATTTGTGATGGTCACCGAAGCAGCGGCGAAAAGCATAAACAGACCCTAATGAACCATCGGATAATGGCAATCATCATTGGCAATGAGCCAGCATTGTCAATGGCATTTCCATGAACCATGAACATATATAATCCATTTACGGGCTATTTGGTTCGTGACCACAACATGCCATGCCGCCACACTTTCTTAGCACCATGTTTCACACGTTATACATTTATTTTCTTGCCAAACTTTGTCACAAGTATGACTTCAATTTTGCTCTGTGACAGCCATAGTTTTGCCGAAGATTTGACTAGCAAATTGCAGTACGAAATCATTCTGGGATAGCCGAACGCTGAAACATGGTTTGGTTCTTCAAAGAGAATAATTTACTTCTTATAGCCTATTTTACCACGTATGTTCATTTCCGTGGCGGTAAGGGTTAAAGCATACTGGAATCCAAGAATCTGAGGTTAGAGAGGCGTTAAAAAGGATGAAAGGAGGTAAGGCGATGGGACCGGATAGTATCTCAATCGAGGTGTGGAGATGCCTCAGGGACATAGCTATAGTATGGCTAACCAAGCTGTTCAACCATATTTTTCGATTGAACAAGATGCCTGATGAGTGGAGGAGAAGTATATTAGTACCGATCTACAAGAATAAAGGGGATATTCAAAGTTGTACGAATTACCGGGGAATTAAGTTGATGAGCCATACTATGAAGCTATAGGAGAGAGTTATCGAGCATCGCTTGAGAGCAATAACGCGGGTTTCTATGAACCAATTTGGTTTCATGCCCGGAAGGTCAACCATGGAAGCTATTTTCGTAGTAAGACAAGTTATGGAGCGGTATAGGGAGAAGAAGAAGAACCTACACATGATTTTTATTGACTTGGAGAAGGCTTATGATAAAATACCAAGGAATGTTATGTGGTGGGCTTTGGACAAACATAAAGTCCCAACGAAGTACGTCGAGCTCATTAAGGACATATACAACAATGTTGTGACTAGAGTTCGAACAAGTGATGGAGACACGGATGACTTCTCGATTAGGATAGGACTACATCAAGGATCAGCTTTGAGCCCTTATTTGTTTGCTTTAGTGATGGATGAGATCACAAGGGACATACAAGGGGACATCCCTTGGTGTATGCTTTTCGCAGACGATGTAGTGCTAGTTGATGAAAGCCGGACATGAGTAAATCAGAAACTGGAGTTATGGCGGAAGACCTTGGAGTCCAAAGGTTTTAGACTCAGTAGAACTAAAACTGAGTATATGAGATATGACTTCGGCACTACTACTCGGGAGGAGAAAGATGTTAGTTTGGAAGGTCAAGTAGTGCCTAGGAAGGATACCTTTCGATTTTTAGGATCAATGCTACAGAAGGACGGGGATATTGATGAAGATGTTAGCCATAGAATCAAAGCAGGATGGATGAAGTGGCGGCAAGCGTCTGGTGTCCTATGTGACAAAAGGATACCACAGAAGCTAAAAGGTAAGTTTTATAGGACGACAAATAGACCTGCTATGTTGTATAGTGCAGAATGTTGACCTACGAAAAGACGACATGTTCAACAGCTAAGTGTCGCGGAAATGCGTATGTTGCGTTGGATTTGTAGTCATACAATAAGGGATCGAGTTCGGAACGATGATATACATAAGAGATTAGGGGTAGCGCCAATTGAAGAAAAGCTTGTCCAACACCGGTTGAGATGGTTTGAACATATGCAACGGAGACCTCCAGATGCACCGGTGCGTAGTGGAATCATAAGTCAGGATAGTAACGTGAAGAGAGGCAGAGGAAGACCGAAGTTGACTTGGGTAGAGGCAATAAAAGGAGACTTAAAATGATGGAATATACCCAAAGACTTAGCCTTAGATAGGAGTGCTCGGAAGGCAGCTATTCACGTGTCTGAACCTTGATTGCTTCTGTTGGGTTTCAACTCTAGCCTACACCAACTTGTTTGGGACTTAAAGACTTTGTTGTTGTTGTTGTTGTAAGGGTTAAAGCATATATACAGTATATGTTTACAAAATGATCGTGTTCTTTCGACCTGTAACAACTAACTGTACATATAATGAATCCGTAGTGCAAACAGCTTATATGAGCAATTCGTCAAGAAATTTCACCCAGACGATGGAAGAGATCTTTTGGAGCCTCCATCTTTGACAGATGTACACAGATCATAAAAAAGAAGTCCAATAATTGAAGGTGGCACCATTTGTTCTTTTTTTATAAACAAGGTGGCACCATTGTTGTGCTTTTATCTGAACTTCCAGCAGTTACCTTCGAGCAGAATTCCTGAAGCTTAGCAACAGATGAAAAAATATCAGACTGTGAAATATATTGGAGGTGAACTTAACTGTTGCAAGCAGAAACAAAGCAAACTGGAAATGATACTACAACTCTCACCTGTGTGTTGTTGCATGTTTTCAGTCGCAAGACAAGTTGTTTTCCAGTGAAGAAACAGGTACACTGAGAACCTGGAAGTTCAGCAGTTGTACAAGTGACAGTAAAAATGTGCGGAGATTGGCGTTTCAGTTTTGCATGGAGCAAGATGTCACTCCTTTGAACAGTATAATCCTGATACAATGAACATACTCAGTTTTCTTTTACTTAACAGATAATATATTAGATTGTTTGACGGTCATGTTGCACTAACAGGCAAAAACGTGGAGGATGTAGTGATACGCCACACAGGTACACAAACCATTGTTATGCTTGCTGAGCATATCCTGGGATGTATCATCCATTGGGAATATCTTGTTGATGCACCAAAAAATCAACCATCACTCAAGATTCCAAGAACTAGTTTTTACACCACCGGAATGCTCAGGGCCTCAAGCAAAAGCCGGATCACTGCTGCAATGTTAATGGTATGAAGTGTCACCATGTCGTTCAAAATGCACCTTAAAATTTTGTTGAAAAATGTGGAAAGTATAAATCCCAACTTGAGTATTAAAAGTAAATGTTTAAACATGGGCTTCTCCATTTCATTGAGATGAAATTTGTCCCGATCAGCTTGTTTTGGCCAAGCAAGCAAATTAACCGGTCTGCAAAATGGGAGAACGGAAAACAACATCAAACTCCGATATGTCTAAACAAAGGAGCTTCCTCTTCCCAGTATAAGTATCTCACCAGTCACCATCATATGCAAAATCATTTGCAAGTTCAGCAGCATTAGCCTACCCCAACTTGTTTGGGACTTAAAGGCTTTGTTGTTGTTGTTGTTGTGCAAGTTCAGCAGCATAAGTTTGATGCAGTTTTCGATCACTTTTCTTCCTGACCCTTTGTGATTGACCAGCATATCATCTTCATACTTCAAATTGACCTACAACCAGTAAAAGATAACATCATCGATAAGACAAGGATTAGAGATGCGCAAAGTAAAAATCTTCAGTTTTCATGATAGAAACTTTGAGGTGGTTTGTTATCAGCCCCTTTTTGCGAAAACCATTACTAGGGACCAGAGCCCTCTCAGGTTTTGACGGCATCTTTGTTTCATTAGCTTTAAGTGGTTCAACACCCACACAAACTCATATTTCTAAAAAAAAAGACAGACAACAAAAGATGGCCAAAATGAAACAGCATAATACAATTATCTAAGCACCAAATATTATAAGGACTACGGACTATTACAATCATAACATTTACAAATTAGACATGTACCAAAATCGTAATAGAAGTAAAGATTAGCAAAACAATTACCGAAACACCATGTTGAAAAGAAAAAAGTGATGATCTCAGGTGTATTACCTCAGACTGGAATCCATCTGCTCAAGCATAGAAAAAGGCAATATGCAGTTATGCACATGTATGTTATAGGCTTATAGCCACTTGTATACGAAGCAACAGTTCAGGGTCAGATTGATTTTTGCATCTGGCATCCATCTTGATTCAACCTATTCCAGTAGATGAGAACAAATATTGCCCTAACATCATGTGGTCAATAGTAAAGTTTTTCCCTTTGTGGTCATCAAAGAAGCTCCTAAGAAAAGAGCTCTATATGTGCCCCAGTTTGGTTGCACACCATTTTTAACCATATCACTGTAAATTCCTAAGCCCTTATCAAATTCGCCATGAATATTGCACCAGCGAATCAAAATATTGTATGCCACAATATCGGGTTTCAGTCCCTTGTATAACATTTCATTCCAAAGCTCAAATGCTTTATTGGTGTCACCAACCTTACAGAGCTCATTTATTATTGTAGAATAGCTGATGCAATCAGGAAAGAAACCACTCTCAGTATTTGTCTGCATAAGGTCAATTGCCCCTTGGATCTGCACAGCCTTACAGAACCCTTTGATCAATGTGTTAAATGTCACTGTGTTAGCTAAACAGCCTTCAAGCATGGCTGTGTGTAGAACTTTAGCCTTTTCCAGCTCTCCTTCATTTGCCAGATAATCAAGAAAGCAATTATAAGTAAAACTATTAGGAAGGAAGCGCTCAGCTAACATTTCTTTACAAAGGATCTCTGCGCTACTCAAATACCCAGACTTGCATAGATGATTAATTAAAACCGTATATGTGACAACATTTGGAGAGCATCCGTCAGCTATCATCTTATCCCAGCAGTTTAAAGCTTGAACTATATTTTCTTCCTTTGAGTGCACATCAATCATGCATGTATGGAACACATTGTCTGGCTTCACACCTTTTTCTTTCATTTCCCTAAATAACACACTTATTTTCTCCCTGTCATGCAGTTTCAGAGCTGCATATACAATTACAGTAAAACTGATAAGATCAAGCTTGACTCCCCGCGCTCTCATCTCATCCCAAACATGGTACGTTTCAGTTAACCTTCCTTCTTTGCAGAATCCATGCATAAGTGCTGTAAGGCTAAAACTATTTAGCACAGCACAGTTGTTTTCTAGATCATCAACAAATTCCTTAGCTTTCATGGCACCTAGTGTCAAACAAAGTACACTTATCAGTGACCTGTAAGTGTAATTGTCAGGTGTTAGGCCCCTATCTACCATCTGATCATATAACTGGAATGCCTTCCTAACATTGCCTACACGGCAATACCCTTCAATCATAACATTAAAAGTCACTTCATTTGGTACTACAGAACTGTCTATCATCTTATCAAACAACCTAGCTGCTTCATCCATATTTTTGTCCTTGCAGAAACCACTGATAAGCGCTGTAAATGTATATATATTCCCTGAAACATCATTCCTAGCCATCTCCCTATGGAGCTCCATTGCACTGACCAGATCCCTTTTCCGACATAAACCAGCTATAAGGGGGGAATATGATGCCGCACTTGGTGTCAATCCCTTCTCAACCATCTCGCTTAGAAGACCTCTTGCCTGGTGAAAGTCGTCATGTTGGCAGTAACCATTAATTAAAGAATTGTATGGATAAACTGTCACTCTGATTCCCTTCTCCCTCATCCTATCAAACATGCAAAGTGCGTCATCCATCATTCCCCTCTTACACAGGGAATGTATCAGTATAGCATAGGTCACCTCATTTGGCTCTAGACCCCTGTTTGCCATCCCTCTGAAGAGCCTTTCTACCTCCCTAAATCTTCCATCCTTGCACAGTTTATCAATCAATGCATTACACACAAACAGGTTTGGTACCATGCCCAACTCACCCAAGTTACAAGCTAACCTGAATGCCTCGTCGACGTGCCCTCTCTTTCGTAGCCCATCAAGCATAAACGAGCAACTGGCCTCTGATGGCACAAAGTGCAGACTAAGCATGTCATCAGTCATTTCCAATGCCCTTTCAAGTTCCTCAGTCCGACAAAACCCATAAACTAGAGTCCGGTACGTAACTTCATCAGCGACAATTCCTCTCCCCACCATGCTGTTCTTCACCTCCACTGCCTCAAGAACACGATTGTTTCTACAGAGACCATACATCAACACATTGTATGGCACAGCACTGCCCTTGACACCCTTGCTTTCCATCCTCGCCAACAGTCCCCTTGCGCAATCCAAATTCCTTATCTCACAGTAGGCCCGAATTCCGGCCGTGTAAACATACTCGTCCAAGGGAAATTTGTATTGAAGCATTTCATCGAACAGGTCGCGGGCAAGAGCAAACTGCCGGATCTTAATGAGAGCAAATAGTATCTGCGAAGCGGTGTATTGCTTCATCGCAATGCCAGATGAGAGGGATAGGCGGAGGACGTCGGCAGCGTCGCGGGCGCGGCGGAGCCGGAGGTACGAGGAGGCAAGAAGCGTGACGGCGGCGGTGGCGGCGCCAGGTCGGAAGGTGGCGAGTGCGTTAGCGTGTGAGAGAGACGAAAATGAGGAGGACGCGGACGGGGTGGATGACGCGAGGGAGAGGAGCAGGGAGGCGGCGTGCGGGGAGGATGCCGGGGACGAAGGGAACGAGGAGAGGAAGGAGAGGGCGAGCAGGGAGAGTGAGACCGGGGCGACGAGGTGGGAAGGCAACAGGAGGAGAAACCGGTGGGAAAGGTCGGGCCGGCGGAGAGAGGCCGGGAGGACGAGGAGGGAAGAGACGTGCGCGGGGGCGAGGCGTTGGCGGAGCAGCGGCGCGGCGAGGGCGGACGGCCAGGTGGACGGCGCGGTGTGGTGGAGGATGTCGGCGAGGAGCTTCACCATGCCGGAATCTGAGGTGGCGGGAGTGGCATTAGAGTGGCCCGCGAGGGGCCGGCGCGGCGGAAGAGGCATCGGGAACGGCGTGGCGGATTGCCGGAGGTCGCGCCGGCCGCCGGGCCTGTTCGGTGGGCTGCAGCTGGAAGCGGCTGCGGCTGCAACCTGTAAAGTGTAAAGATTCGTGCTGAAGGATAAGCGTCTTTGCCTCTTCGTCGAGTTCAGTCCAAAACTGCGCTTCCCCTATCTGCTATCTTCTCCGGTTGCCAATGGCTTCCTCCCTCCTCCGCGCCTCGCCCTTCTCCCTCCTCTCCCGTCTAAAGCCCAGGCCATCCGCCTTGCACCTCCGCCGCCTCCTCCCGCTCTCCACCACCTCCACCTCGGCCTCTGTCCCCGCGCCCCAGCTCCGAACCCTAGCGTCCGCGGCGGCCACCGATGCGGCTGCGACCCCGCCGGAGGAAGCGGCGGCGCCCGCCGCGGCGGGTGCGAAGGTAGAGAGGCTGCAGCCGCTGCAGTGGCCGCCGAGGGATGCGCTGTGCGGAGAGCTCGGCGCCGGGGACGCCGGGCGCAGGGTAAGGCTATGCGGCTGGGTTGCGCTACGCCGCGCGCACGCCGGGCTCACCTTCCTCACCCTTCGAGACCGCTCCGGCATGGTGCAGGTGAGTTGTTTTGTCCTCGTGTTAGCTGCATCAGTGTCAGTTTTCTGTAGTGGTGGGGGTATGCCTGTAGACTGTAGTTGCTTTAGCTAAACGGTTGTAATTGCTGCAAGCTGCTACAGTACATTGTTTCGTGATCCCGTGTTTGCGTAATTGTGTCTACATTGATGTAGCTGCTGCTTCTGTAGAGACAAACTCGGCAATTGATGTTAATTTCACATTTTCTCTAAACCCTCCGTTGCTTGACGTGTGTTATCTGGAATGATTGTTGCATTGCTAAATTGTTCGTGTACTGTTAAGCGTTGCACTCGGCCTCCAGCATCAGCTACTGGTCCCCACCCCAAGTGACTCCAGTGCTTGTACTTAGCAGAAGGGCAATGGAGCAATAGTTGCTTCATGACAGATTGACAGTTGTCTGAATGACTTCTGCTCAGAAAATGTGTGCTTCTATGGCTGCTTAGTGCTTACCTTTTCTTATTACGTGCAATACTTGTCGTATATGATTCATGGCTTATGGTAAAAAAACTTATGCATTGACTGTCATAATGATAATTCTTACAGGATTATGTATGTACATGCTGTGGTTGTTGATATTTATGTTGTTATCAGATCATTGCTGGGGTTTTTATATGGTACTTTGTGTAGTGTAGGTGACAACGTTGCCAGAGTACCCAGAGGTTTACAACATAGTAAACAAGCTGAGAGTGGAGTCAGTGGTTGCTGTTGAGGGGGTGATCCGGCCACGCCCGGTGGATGCCATCAATGCAGATATGAAGACCGGAGCTATAGAGGTATTGGTTGGCAGCCGTCACACCTTATGTTGTTTTGGATTAGTAGACAATAAGCTGGGTGACTTTTCATGGCTATAATTTGATAATCACACAATCTACTTGTAAATATTGCTGTTTATAAGAAGCTCCCTTTACCTTCATTCAGTATGTTTTGGTCATGGAACATGTATGAGATAAGGAATAACACATTTTATATGATTCATTCATTGTTTAAGTACTTGTTTCTTTTGACTGCCATCAACCTTCCTATTTTTTATTTTCTTTTGTATTGATTGGCACCCATCACACCTTATATTGTTTTGGCATCAATAGGACATAGAGGTGGCTTTTCATGACTAGAATTTGGTATTTACACATTCTACTATAGAAATATTGCTGTTTATAAGAAGCTCCCTTTCCTTTTATGCACAGTGCATTTTGGACACGCTAAATGTATGATATAAGGAACAACACATTTTATAGAATACATAGTTTAAATACTTGTTTCTTTGAGTGCCATCAGCTTTTCTATTTTCTTTTGTGTTCATACAGTAACCAACATAACCATCTAACTTTGTTGCATGTTGGTACCTTGAAGGTTGCGGCAGATCATGTTTTAGTGCTGAACTCAGTAACTCGTTCACTGCCGTTTCCAGTTACAACTGCTGATACTGTAAAAGAGAAGTTTCCAGAAGAAATTAGATTGAGGTAAAACATTTACAATCTGTCTTTTCAAAATTTGTGCGCTAGACTTTTTGGAAGTAGCTTTAAGCACGGTGAATCCCTCGAATTAGCCAACTTGTGACCATGTATTGCATATTGGCTAAAACATATTGGCAACCATGTATTGCGGCATAGACAATGTCAAACGCTTATTCTAGCATACCTGGAACTTGCTAACTATTGGGTGCATGACATTTGTTTTAGCATAAATGCATTATTGCATTGTGAAAGTTATGCATACATGACCACAAAGTTGCACGTTTGCCTTGTGAATGGTATGCACTGACATCAGGGGAGTTTGGTATTAAGTATATAGGTATAACTATTCATCTCATGCTTTGTAACTGCTGTGATTGCTGTAGTAGTTTTCACTTCATTTTACTATTCACCCAATTTTGTTCATAGCTATAGTTTGAGGTTGTGTTGTGCTTTCATGTATATGCAGTTTGTTAAAGAAATTATATTGCTCTCATGTTGACTGCTAACTTAATAACCTGCAGCTACTTACTTCCTCTGATTCAAAATGTAAGTCGTTGAGGACATTGACAGTCTACAATTTGACATAAGTGTACTATTTCAAATAGGAAAAAATATATTCTGTGAAAGTATTTTCAATTTTGAATATATTGATTGATATCAACCACGTGTTTTCAATCTATGTAACTTTTCATATACTGATGGGTCAAGTTTAAGTTTCGCTCACTAGAACCCTAAAACGAACAATTGGATTCTGCTGTACTGTACTTCTTCCGATTGGCTGTAATTTGCTTCTTGTTCCAAACAACTCTGCTAGCTATTAATACGTGTTAAAAGTTAGAGCATTCCTATTTGCCTAAAGTTGATTCCTTGTCCTAAAGTTGATTCCTTGTCCTTTCTCCTTACAGGACTTAAGATACTAGTATGCTAAGTTTTATTCAAATAATGTGTTTATGCTCTACCAGTTTAAGTAATGAGTGCCTTTTTGTAACTTCCTATCATTGAATACTGTAGGTTTAGAGTGTTGGATTTGCGTTGTCCTCAAATGCAGTCAAACTTGCGGTTGCGCCATAATGTGGTTAAACTCATACGCCGTTACTTGGAGGATGTACATGAATTTGTTGAGGTATGCTGGTTATATATACTGTTAGTCTGTTACACTTGTTCATTGTTTTGTCTGAGTTTCCACCCCAATATATTTTACTTCTTGTCATATACATACCTGCTATTTTCACTTAAGAACGGAATATATCATAGTGGCCCCATTTTTCTATGAATTGCAATATTTCCTCTTGTGATGTAGTGCTTGTTAGTCACTGAATTCTTACTCTTGGTAGTAGCAGAATTCTTACTCTCATCGAGAGGGGATGACACTAGGAGTTGGGACAATTTTCTGGTTTATTTCTCACACAATGCCATGCCAACCTGAGGGGTTGGGGATACATATTTATAGGCTGCTAGCCAGCCAAGCATATGCCAAGATGCTAGTCTAAGATGCTGTCCTAGATGCTAGTCCTAGATGCTAAGATGCTGTCCTAGCCAGTCAAGGATATTGTCCTTGATGGGTAGCAAGACCACCATGGGCAGCAAGACCACCATGCTGCTGCAACCCCACAAAGACCACAGAGACTTATCCATCATTTTCCCCCTAAGTCTTGTGCGTCGTTTTGTGGGAAAGTTGAACCATCCCGGTCCTAGAGCAGAGCTCAAGGAACTTGATCCTCCCAAGAGGCTTAGTAAGCAGGTCCGCAAGCTGGTCCTTGGTGTTGATGTAGCTCGCCTTAATGCTCCCTTCCTCCAAACAGCCTCGGATGAAGGGGTACCTCACCCGGATGTGCTTACTCCGTTCATGGAAAACGGGGTTCTTTGCCAGGGCCAGAGCGGACTTGCTGTCCATCCTGAGCTCCACCGCTCTAGTGTCTCTGCCGAGGAGATCACCAAGCAGTCGAGCGAGCCAGAGCGCCTGAGTCGAAGCGGTGGTGGCCGCTATGTACTCGGCCTCGCAGCTGGACAGGGCCACCACTTGTTGCTTGACCGACTGCCAGCTAACGAGGCACTTGCCGAGGAGGAAGAGGATCCCGCTCGTGCTCTTGCTGGTGTCGATGTCGCCGGCGTGGTCGCTGTCGCTGTGCCCGACGAAGTGTGCCGCCCTAGGGCACCTAGGGTAGTAGAGGCCGTGGTCGAGAGTCCCCGCAACGTAGCGGATGATCCTCTTCACAGCCTGCTGGTGCTCCGTCGTCGGTCGCTGCATGAACTGACTAACGTAGCCGACGGAGAATGCCAAGTCCAGCCGTGTGTGGGCGAGGTAGCGAAGGCTCCCCACAAGACGCCGGTACTGCGTAGCGTCCACCTCCTCCGTCGTGCTGTCGCGGCTCAGCTTCAGTCTCTCCATCGGAGTGAGAGCTGGGTTGCAGTCGGTGAGCCCAGCTAGCTCAATGACGCGCTTGGCGTAGGCGATCTGTCGAAGCGTGATCCTGGAGGCATCCTGGTGCACCTCGATTCCCAGGTAGAAGGAGAGAGGCCCCAGGTCACTCATCTGGAAGGTGGCCTTCATCTCTTCCTTGAATGCCGGCACCTCCGCATCCTTGGTGCCGGTGATCACCAAGTCGTCGACGTAGACACCCACTAGCAGAGCATTTCCTCCACTGCCCCGTTGGTAGATGGCCGCCTCGTGCGGGCTTTGCTCGAAGCCCATCCCCTTTAGGCCCGTTCGTTTCGAGCGGAACGGAGCGCCAGAACCGATCCGGGCCGGAAGGCACCTGTATTTTATACCCGTCGATCATCACCGGAAAACGTTCTGGCTGGAAATCAGCCTAAACGAACGGGCCCTTAGCGTGGAATCCAACTTGGCATTCCACGCCCTCGGTGCCTGCCGCAAGCCATAGAGGGCCTTGCGCAGGCGGAGCACCTTGCCCTCCTTGCCGGGGATGGCAAATCCCGGCGGCTGGTGCACGTAGACTTCCTCCTTCAAGTCGTCGTTAAGGAACGCCGACTTGACGTCCATGTGATGAACACACTAGCCCTCCTGGGCGGCTAGCGCAAGGAGGAGTCGCACGGACTCCATCCGTGCCACGGGAGCAAAGGCGTCGTCGAAGTCGACCCCCTCCTGCTGCACGAAACCTCGTGCCACCAAGCGAGCCTTGTGCTTGACGATGGCGTCGGCTTCATCCCTCTTCAGCTTGTACACCCACTTAAGGGTGATCGCACGGTGACCACGAGGAAGGTCAGCAAGCTCCCATGTGCGGTTCTTCTCAACCGCATCCATCTCCAATTGCATCGCGGCGCGCCATGCCGCGTGTCTCTCGGCCTCTGCAAACGACCGAGGCTCGCCGTCGTCACAAGCAAGGTGCAACTGCGCCTCCAGGTCGTGAGGCACCGGTCCCGGTACCGGCTGGTCGCCGAGAAGGTTCTCCATCGTACGGTATCGCAACGGCTCGCCGTCGTGCTACGCGTCGATGCGCTACTCGTCGTGAGAGAGCGGAGTAGCGAGCTCAACCGGGCTGTGCTCGACACGAGCTGGTGTTGGAGTAGACGTGCCTGGAGAGGTGCCTGTCGGTGCTGGAGTGCGTGGCGGTGTCGACTGTGGTGGAGCCGGCGAAGAACTCATCGTAGCCGGGGTCCTAGCTGGAGAGTGTGGTGCTGTCGGAGTAGCAGGCGCCGATGTCGGTGGAGGCTCGGGGACTTGGGTAGACGCGCTCGTCGAAGAAGAGCTACCTACTCCCCCAGCTCCCTCGAAGTGGACGTACTCGACAGTGAAGTTGTCGTATGTCAGAGCCGAGCCGTCGTCTCCCGCCTTGTCCCACGCCCATCCTCGGCCTTCGTTGAACACAACGTCGCGCGCCGTGCGCACACGCTGTGTCTTCGGGTCGAGGATGCGGTAGGCCTTCGAGCCCTCCGCGTAGCCGATGAACACTCTCGGAGTACTCCTGTCGTCGAGCTTGCTGATGTGGCCAAGCTCCTTGGCGAACGCGAGGCAGCCGAAGACCCGCAAGTGGGAGACCGCCGGCTTGCGCCCATGCCAAGCCTCGTACGGCGTCCTGCCATCGAGCGCCTTGGTAGGCGAGCGGTTGAGGATGTAGACAGCCGATACCACTGCCTCTCCCCAGAAGACAGCCGGCATCCCCCTCTGTTTGAGAAGGGCCCGAGCCATCCCCCCCCCCCCCCACAACTGTCTGGTTGCGCCGCTCGACGATGCCGTTCTGCTGTGGGCTGTACGGCGCGGAGTAGTGGCGCTGAATGCCCTCATCAGCGCAGTACGACGCGAATTCAGCCGCCGTGAATTCGCCGCCGTTGTCGGTGCGCAGCACGCGTAGCTTGCGGCCGCACTCCGCCTCCGCAGCAGCCTGCGTGCGCCTGATGGCGTCCATAGCCTCTCCCTCGTCGTCCTCCCGGTGTGGCCGGTGTCACCGGGCCACACAAGTCCCCGTGCACAAGCTCGAGCCTCTCCTTGGCTCGAAAGCTCGCCCGCTGGGGAAAGGGAAGTCGCCTCTGCTTCGTCAACATGCAGACGTCGCAGAGCTGCTCCACATGGTCGAGGCACGGCAGGCCTCGCACCATCTCCGTGGCACTGAGCCGCTTCAGGGCCTCGAAGTGAAGGTGCTCGAAGCGCTCGTGCCACTGCCACGCCTCGTCATCCCGACGAGCAGCGAGACAGAGGGGTTGTGCCACCTGCACGTTAAGGCCGTAGAGTTGATTTGCGCTTCTGGATACCTTGGCAAGAAGGCTGCGACGGCGATCCCAAATCCTCATGACTCCATCCTCAACCACCACGCGCGGACCGTTCTCATCCAGCTGTCCCAAGCTGATGATGGAGTTCCTCAACGCGGGGATGTAGTAGACTCCGGTGAGCAGCCTGTGCTCACCAGACACGGCGGTGAAGATGACGGAGTCGACGCCCTTGATCTCCACGACGGAGGCATCCCCAAACTTGACGGAGCCTCGGACGCTAGAGTCAAGCTCGGTGAAGAACTCCCGTCGACCGGTCATGTGATGGGTGGCGCCGATGTCGAGGCACCACCCGTCAGTCTTGTCGTTGCCGGAGCCGTCGCCGAGGAGGGCGTGTGCTTTTGGCTCGTCAAGGTGGAGGAGAGCCGCTGCGGCCAGTGCCGCTGGAGGTAGCTCGATGCTTGCATGTGCCATGAACAGAGCCGGCTCCTCCTCCGCCTGTGCGACGTGGGCCTGGCCGCGTCGTGGCTGTCGACAGTCCTTGGCCCAATGGCCAAGCTGGCCGCAGTTGCGGCAGATGTCGTCTCGTGCCGGCTTGTGCTTGCCGGCGGCGCCGCCCTGGGCGCCTCTGTGGGCATCACCCTCGGCACGTCCTCGCGCCCCGGCCTGGGCGTCTTTGCGCGCCTTGCGCGGCTTGCCACGCTTGCGGCCGCCTGTCGCGGAAGAAGGCCCCCCCTTCTTCCGGTCACCTTGGTAGGCAGCCCACTGCTCCCGAGTGAGAAGGAGCTTCCCGCCAGTGGTGATGGGCCCCGAGAGAGACTGTGGCTCATCGCTGTCGACGACCTTGAGGCGACCTATCGCCTCGATCGACATCGTGGAGAGATTCAACAGGGACTCGATCGAGTGGACCATCTGCTTGTACTTCTCGGGGACGCAGCGGAAGAGCTTTTCGACAGCTCTCTCCTCGCCGTAGGTGTCATCGCCGAACTGCACCATCTTCTGCAACAGAGTGTTGAGACGGAGAGCAAAGTCATCAACGTCCTCACCTGGCTTGAAGGCCAGATTCTCCCACTCCTTGCGATGTGCCTGCAGTGTGGACTTGCGGGCGCGGTCGCTGCCGATGCGTGCCGCAGCGATGGCGTCCTAAGCCTCCTTGGCAGTCCGCTTGTTGGTAAGCGAGAACTGCATCTCGGGCGGGACTGCAGCGATGAGGGCATCCAGCGCCCGTTGATCCTGGTCGTAGTCGCCGTCGCCGTACCGGACTGCCTCCCACATGTGCCGCACCTGGAGCTTTACCCTCATCACCGCAGCCCACTCGACGTAGTTGGTCTTAGTGAGAGTAGGCCACCCACCGCTGGGGCCGACGTCCCTGACAACAGCTTGGAGCCCGTGGTAACCACGGTACCGATCCGGGGAGAGAAAGCCACGCTACCTGTGAAAGCCGCGCTCTCCATCGACCCGTCCGCCACCGTTGCCGTGCGCACCTCCTCCAGGAGCGCCACCGTCGTGCGTGCCTCCTCTAGGAGTGCCACCGCCGTGCGCGCCTCCTCCAGGAGCGCCGTCGCCGTGCGCGCCTCCTCTAGGAGCGCCATCGCCGTGTCCGCGCCTGTCTGGGCTGCCGCCGCCCTCGTGGGTGTGCGCGGCTGCCCACTGCGCAGCCCGTGCTCGCGCTGCCTCCCAACCCAGCAGCTCGAGGTCCGCGTCGGCGCTGTCGTCAGCAGAAACGGAGCTGCTGATGCTGCCGCGCAGAGCCTCGACCTCCGCTCAGGTTGCTGCCAGCTCGGCCGCTGCCAACCTCGACGCCCTTGCCGCTGGTCGCTCGCGTTCCTCTGCCGCGGCAAGTTCAGCCTCCTGCCGACGCCGCGTGCTCGAGGCGACCAAGCGCTGAGACTGCCCTACGGACATGACGCGCTACCGAGGGGCCGCTGCGTGGGGAGAGGGCTGCGCAGAGGGAGAGGAGTGAGCAGGAGCGGCCGGAGCTGCTGCTGCTCCCGGCTGGGGCTGTTGCGAGGCTGGGAAAGGAGATGAGCAAGAGATGCTCAGGCTACAGGATAGTACAACTCTGATACCAGTTGTTAGTCGCTGAATTCTTACTCTTGATAGTAGTAGAATTCTTACCCTCATCGAGAGAGAATTTCACTAGGAGTTGGGGTAATTTTCTGGTTTATTTCTCACACAATACCATGACAACCTGAGGGGTTGGGGATACATATTTATAGACTGCTAGCCAGCCAAGCATATGCCAAGATGCTAGTCTAAGATGCTATCCTAGATGCTAGTCCTAGATGCTAAGATGCTATCCTAGCTAGTCAAGGATGTTGTCCTTGATGGGCAGCAAGACCACCATACTGCTGCAGCCCCACAAAGACCACATAGACTTATCCATCAATGCTAGATGCCTAGATGGCCAATCTTAAATCAGGGCTATAATTCTTCAACTTGTGGTTTGAGGGTTCAGGGCTCTATCTTATTTTTTTCAACCTCGTCTATATAACATCAATTTAATTTTATTGCTTTTTTATCATCATGTAAAGACAGTCAACAGCAGTATTTTTTATTATATAGAATCTTACTAGCAGTACAGTCTATCTAATGAAAATTGTGTCTTATGAAAATTGTGTGTGTGTGTGTGTGTGTTGGATTGGTAAAATTAGTCAAATATGCATGCACTGTCTGGCATCTTCTGTTGCTTGTATCACCTAGCAATGACTCATTAAGTTTAAGGCAGTGCATAGGACACCTTATCTACAATGATTATAATAGTAGTATAAATTTTTAGTTTTTACGCCCTTTTACTTCCTGACTTAAAACCTTCTGTTATGTCTGATCGAAAGTTACATGTTCCAAGGTAGATTGAGACTCCTGTTTTGTCCAAGTCTACACCTGAAGGTGCTCGGGACTATCTTGTACCATCGAGAGTTCAGGTAATTAAACTATGTACATTTTTTCTATTTCTTCACAGACCATTATCTAATTTTGTTTTCTCTTTAGAAAACACTTCGTGCTGTTGGCTACTGTTTGTAAATTTGTATTAGGAAGTATATATGTGTATTAGGAAGTTTGTTCATTCCTTCCATGTACATCGATTGTATTCCTTATACACCAATCTTGATTGGCTATATAACAGAGGTCACCCCCCCCTCATTAGGGGTGTGGTGTTTTCCCAATCTCCTTTCTACATGGTATCAAAGAATTAGATCCTGGGCCTCCTCTTCTCTCCCTACGCCTTCCCCTTCTGGCCTGCGCCCCCCTGCTGTGCCATGGCCACCGTCCCCTCTGGATCCGGCGCCCCTACAGCCCCTGCTGCTGGCCATGTGCCGCCCTCTGGCCCGCCCCCTGCTGCCAATGGTGGCACCTGTTAGTCGCTGAATTCTCACTCTTGGTAGTAGGAGAATTCTTACTCTCATCGAGAGAGGATGACACTAGGAGTTGGGGCAATTTTCTTGTCTATTTCTCACACAAGCTCACACAAATGCCATGCCAACCCAAGGGGTTGGGGTTACATATTTATAGGCTGCTAGCCAGCCAAGCATATGCCAAGATGCTAGTCTAAGATGCTAGTCTAAGATGCTAATATGCTGTCCTAGCTAAGATGCTGTCCTCTAGTCTAAGATGCTGTCCTCTAGTCTAAGATGCTGTCCTAAAAACAGAAAAACAGCCACAAGGACCATGACTATGTGAGCATCATAGCCCCACAAAGACCAGCCACACATGAGACTTATCCATCATTCTCCCCCTAAGTCTTGTGCGTCGTCTTGTGGGAGAGTTGAACCATCCCGGTTCTGGAGCAGAGCTCAAGGAACTTGATCCTCCCAAGGGGCTTGGTGAGCAGGTCCGCAAGCTGGTCCTTGGTGTTGATGTAGCTCGCCTTGATGCTCCCTTCCTCCAAACAGCTTCGGATGAAGTGGTACCTCACCCGGATGTGCTTGCTGCGTTCGTGGAACACGGGGTTCTTTGCTAGGGCCAGAGCGGACTTGCTGTCCACCCTGAGCTCCACCGCTCTAGTGTCTCTGCCGAGGAGATCACCAAGCAGTCGAGCGAGCCAGAGCGCCTGAGTCGAAGCGGTGGAGGCCGCTATGTACTCGGCCTCGCAGCTGGACAGGGCCACCACCTGCTGCTTGACCGACTGCCAGCTAACGAGGCACTTGCCGAGGAAGAAGAGGATCCCGCTCGTGCTCTTGCTGGTGTCGATGTCGCCGGCGTGGTCGCTGTCGCTGTACCCGACGAAGTGTGCCGCCCCAGGGCACCTCGGGTAGTAGAGGCCGTGGTCGAGAGTCTCCGCAACGTAGCGGATGATCCTTTTCACAGCCTGCTGGTGCTCCGTCGTCGGTCGCTGCATGAACCGACTAACGTAGCCGACGGAGAATGCCAAGTCCGGCCGTGTGTGGGCGAGGTAGCGAAGGCTCCCCACAAGACGCCGATACTGCGTAGCGTCCACCTCCTCCGTCGTGCTGTCGCGGCTCAGCTTCAGCCTCTCCTCCATCGGAGTGAGAGCTGGGTTGCAGTCGGTGAGCCCAGCTAGCTCAACGACGCGCTTGGCGTAGGCGGTCTGTCGAAGCGTGATCCTAGAGTCATCCTGGTGTACCTCGATTCCCAGGTAGAAGGAGAGAGGCCCCAGGTCACTCATCTGGAAGGTGGCCTTCATCTCTTCCTTGAATGCCGCCACCTCCGCATCCTTGGTGCCGGTGATCACCAAGTCGTCGACGTAGACACCCACCAACAGGGCATTACCTCCATTGCCCCGTCGGTAGATGGCCGCCTCGTGCGGGCTTTGCTCGAAGCCCATCCCCTTTAGCGTGGAATCCAGCTTGGCATTCCACGCCCTCGGTGCCTGTCGCAAGCCATAGAGGGCCTTGCGCAGGCGGAGCACCTTGCCCTCCTTGCCGGGGATCGCAAATCCCGGCGGCTGGTGCACGTAGACCTCCTCCTTCAAGTCGCCGTTAAGGAACGCCGACTTGACGTCCATGTGATGAACACGCCAGCCCTCCTGGGCAGCTAGCGCAAGGAGGAGTCGCACGGACTCCATCCGTGCCACGGGAGCAAAGGCGTCGTCGAAGTCGACCCCCTCCTGCTGCACGAAACCTCGTGCCACCAAGCGAGCCTTGTGCTTGACGATGGCACCGGCTTCATCCCTCTTCAGCTTGTACACCCACTTAAGGGTGATCGCGCGATGACCACGAGGAAGGTCAGCAAGCTCCCAGGTGCGGTTCTTCTCAACCGCATCCATCTCCAACTGCATCGCGGCGCGCCATGCCGCGTGTCTCTCGGCCTCTGCGAACGACCGAGGCTCGCCGTCGTCACACGCAAGGTGCAACTGCGCCTCCAGGTCCTCCAGGTCATGAGGCACCAGTCCCGGCACCAACTGGTCGCCGAGAAGGTTCTCCATCGTACGGTACCGCAACGGCTCGCCGTCGTGGTACGCGTCGATGCGCTCCTCGTCGTGAGAGAGCGGAGTAGCGAGCTCAACCGGGCTATGCTCGACACGAGCTGGTGTTGGAGTAGACGTGCCCGGAGAGGTGCCTGTCGGTGCTGGAGTGCATGGCGTTGCCGGCTGTGGTGAAGCCGGCGAAGAACTCATCGCAGCCGAGGTCCTGGCTGGAGAGCGTGGAGCTGTCGGAGTAGCAGGCGCCGGGGTCGGTGGAGGCTCGGGGACTGGGGTAGACGCGCTCGCCGAAGAAGAGCTGCCTACTCCCCCAGCTCCCTCGAAGTGGACGTACTCGACAGTGAAGTCGTCGTAAGTCGGAGCCGAGCCATCGTCCACCGCCTTGTCCCACGCCCATCCTCGCCCTTCGTCGAACACAACGTCGCGCGCCGTGCGCACACGCTGTGTCTTCGGGTCGAGGATGCGGTAGGCCTTCGAGCCCTCCGCGTAGCCGATGAACACTCCCGGAGTGCTCCTGTCGTCGAGCTTGCTGATGTGGCCAAGCTCCTTGGCGAACGCGAGGCAGCCGAAGACCCGCAAGTGGGAGACCGCCGGCTTGCGCCCATGCCAAGCCTTGTACGGCGTCCTGCTGTCGAGCGCCTTGGTAGGCGAGCGGTTGAGGATGTAGACGGCCGTCACCACCGCCTCTCCCCAGAAGATAGCCGGCATCCCCCTCTGCTTGAGGAGGGCCCGAGCCATCCCCACAACCGTCTGGTTGCGCCGCTCGACGACGCCGTTCTGCTGCGGGCTGTACGGCGCGGAGTAGTGGCGCTGAATGCCCTCGTCAGCGCAGTACGACGCGAATTCAGCCGCCGTGAATTCGCCGCCGTTGTCGGTGCGCAGCACGCGCAGCTTGCGGCCGCACTCCGCCTCCGCAGCAGCCTGCGCGCGTCTGATGGCGTCCGCAGCCTCTCCCTTGCTGCCGAGGACCATCACCCACTTGTAGCGGGAGAGGTCGTCGACGAGCAGCAGGAAGTAGCGTCGTCCTCCCGGTGTGGCCGGTGTCACCGGGCCACACAAGTCCCCGTGCACGAGCTCGAGCCTCTCCTTGGCTCGAAAGCTCGCCCGCTGGGGAAAGGGGAGTCGCCTCTGCTTCGTCAACACGCAGACGTCGCAGAGATGCTCCACATGGTCGAGGCACGGCAGGCCTCGCACCATCTCCGTGGCACTGAGCCGCTTCAGGGCCTCAAAGTGAAGGTGCCCGAAACGCTCGTGCCACTGCCACGCCTCGTCGTCCCGACGAGCAGCGAGACAGAGGGGTTGTGCCACCTGCACGTTAAGGACGTAGAGTCGATTTGCGCTTCTGGATACCTTGGCAAGAAGGCGACGGCGACGATCCCAAATCCTCATGACTCCGTCCTCAACCACCACGCGCGAACCGTTCTCATCCAGCTGTCCCAAGCTGATGATGGAGTTCCTCAACGCGGGGATGTAGTAGACTCCGGTGAGCAGCCTGTGCTCACCAGACACGGCGGTGAAGATGATGGAGCCGACGCCCTTGATCTCCACGCCGGAGGCATCCCCAAACTTGACGGAGCCTCGGACGCTAGAGTCAAGCTCGGTGAAGAACTCCCGTCGACCGGTCATGTGATGGGTGGCGCCGGTGTCGAGGCACCACCCGTCAGTCTTGTCGTTGCCGGAGCTGTCGCCGAGGAGGGCGTGTGCTTTTGGCTCGTCAAGGTGGAGGAGAGCCGCTGCGGCCGGTGCCGCTGGAGGTAGCTCGATGCTGGCATGTGCCATGAACAGAGCCGGCTCCTCCTCCTCCGCCTGTGCGACGTGGGCCTGGCCGCGTCGTGGTTGTCGACAGTCCTTGGCCCAATGGCCAAGCTGGCCGCAGTTGCGGCAGGCGTCGTCTCGTGCCGGCTTGTGCCTGCCGACGGCGCCGCCCTGGGCGCCTCCGCGGGCATCACCCTCGGCACGTCCTCGCGCCCCGGCCTGGGCGTCTCTGCGCGCCTTACGTGGCTTGCCACGCTTGCGGCCGCCTGTCGCGGAAGAAGGCTCCCCCTTCCTCCGGTCACCCTGGCTGGCAAGCCACTGCTCCCGAGTGAGAAGGAGCTTCCCGCCAGTGGTGATGGGCCCTGAGAGGGACTGTGGCTCATCACTATCGACGACCTTGAGGCGACCTATCGCCTCCTCGATCGACATCGTGGAGAGATCCAGCAGCGACTCGATCGAGCGAGCCATCTGCTTGTACTTCTCGGGGACGCAGCGGAAGAGCTTTTCGACAGCTCTCTCCTCGCCGTAGGTGTCGTCGCCGAACTGCACCATCTTCTGCAACAGAGTGTTGAGACGGAGAGCAAAGTCATCAACGTCCTCACCTGGCTTGAAAGCCAGGTTCTCCCACTCCTTGCGAAGTGCCTGCAGTGTGGACTTGCGGGCGCGGTCGCTGCCGATGCGTGCCGCAGCGATGGCGTCCCAAGCCTCCTTGGCAGTCCGCTTGCTGGTAAGCGAGAACTGCATCTCGGGCGGGACTGCAGCGATGAGAGCATCCAGCGCCCGTCGATCTAGGTCGTAGTCGACGTCGCCGTACCGGACTGCCTCCCACATGTGCCGCACCTGGAGCTTTACCCTCATCACCGCAGCCCACTCGACGTAGTTGGTCTTGGTGAGGGTAGGCCACCCACCGCCGGGACCGACGTCCCTGACAACAGCCTGGAGCCCGTGGTAACCACGGTACCGATCCGGGGAGAGAGAGCCACGCTGCCTGTGAAGGCCGCGCTCTCCATCGACCCGTCGGTACCGATCCGGGGAGAGAGAGCCACGCTGCCTGTGAAGGCCGCGCTCTCCATCGACCCGTCCGCCACCGTTGCCGTGCGCGCCTCCTCCAGGAGCGCCGCCGCCGTGCGCGCCTCCTCCAGGAGCGCCACCGGCGCGTCCGCGCCTGTCTGGGCTGCCGCCGCGCTCGTGGGCGTGCGCGGCTGCCCCAGGAGCGCCACCGCCGTGCGCGCCTCCTCCAGGAGCGCCGCCAGCGCGTCCGCGCCTGTCTGGGCTGCCGCCACGCTCGTGGACGTGCGCGGCTGTCCACTGCGCCGCCCGCGCTCGCGCTGCCTCCCTCTCTAGCAGCTCGAGGTCCGCGTCGGCGGTGTCGTCAGCGGAAATGGAGCTGCCGATGCTGCCGCGCAGAGCCTCGACCTCCGCCGCCGCCGCACGCGCTGCATTTGCCGCCGCCGCTGCTTCCGCCTCCGCTCTGGCTGCTGCCAGCTCCGCCGCTGCTAGCCTCGACGCCCTTGCCGCCGCCGCAGCGGTCTCTGCCGCCGCTCGCTCGCGTTCCTCTGCCGCGGCAAGTTCGGCCTCCTGCCGACGCCGCGTGCTCGAGGCGACCGAGCGCTGAGACTGCCCTGCGGACATGACGCGCTACCGGGGGGCTGCTGCGTGGGGAGAGGGCTGCTTCAGACGAGCTGGGAGAGGAGTGAACAGGAGCGGCCGGAGGAGCTGCTGCTGCCAACAGCTGGGGCTGTTGTGGGGCTGGGAGAGAAGATGAGCAAGAGATGCTCAGGCTACAGGATAATACGGCTCCGATACCACTTGTTAGTCGCTGAATTCTCACTCTTGGTAGTAGGAGAATTCTTACTCTCATCGAGAGAGGATGACACTAGGAGTTGGGGCAATTTTCTTGTCTATTTCTCACACAAGCTCACACAAATGCCATGCCAACCCAAGGGGTTGGGGTTACATATTTATAGGCTGCTAGCCAGCCAAGCATATGCCAAGATGCTAGTCTAAGATGCTAGTCTAAGATGCTAATATGCTGTCCTCTAGTCTAAGATGCTGTCCTAAAAACAGAAAAACAGCCACAAGGACCATGACTATGTGAGCATCATAGCCCCACAAAGACCAGCCACACATGAGACTTATCCATCAGCACCACTGTGCCGCCAACTGCCACCGACGTCTTCTCTGGTGCTCCTGCTGGCGACACGCCCGGCGGCGGCGGCTTCATCTCCCCCACCGTCCAACCCAATGCCACCGTCAATGTCAAGTCTCATGTTCCCGTGACGCTGACGATGAAGTCCACTGCCTACTCCAGATGGGCGTCGTACTTCAAGTCCATGTGCGGTAAGTTCGGCCTCCGGTCGCACATCGACGGCACGATGGCACCTCAACCCCAGGACCCTGCTTGGGATCAAGCGGACTGCTGCGTCCGCTCCTGGTTCTTCGGCTCCGTCGACGACTCCGTCCTCGACCTCGCCATGACCGATGACGACCAGACCGCCCAAAACCTCTGGCTCACCATCAAGGGACTCTTCCGCACCAACAGGCAGTCCCGGGCGATCTTCCTCAGCCACGATTTCCACTCCATGACGCAGGGCGACTCCATCGCCGAGTACTGCGGCCGCATGAAGACTCTCGCCGATGCCCTTCGCGACGTCGGTCATCCCGTTCAGGACTCGTAGCTTGTCTTGAACCTACTCCGCGGACTCAACCCCCGCTTCACCACCACAGCCGACGACATCGCCAACTCCACCGCCGGCTTCCCGTCCTTCGCCCAGGCGCGGGACATGCTCGCTCTGAAGGAACTTCGCCTCGCTAACGAGGAGGTCTCCACCTCCACCGCCCTGCTTGCCGGGAACGCTTCGTCCTCCTCCTCCGGCTGTCCAGGCGGGTGTCGCCCACCTGCCGGACCTGTTCAGCCCGGCGGCAGCAGCACCAACGGCGGCCGCACCAGTGGCGGCGGCAACAAGAAGCGGTGGCAGCAAAAGAAGGGCGGCGGCGGCTTCCAGGCCCCATCCGGCAACCCTCGCCCCACCGGCCCGTGGTTCTGCTTCAGTCCTAGAGCCACCTCCTACGACGCTCCAGGCTTCCAGCAGGCCGACAGTCAGGGCAGCGGGGGCTGGCACGCCGGCGCCCCTGGTCTTCTGAGCCAACCCCCGCAGGCCCTCGCTGCCTTGAACCAGATGGCGCTGCAGAACGGCGGCTGGGTCGTTGACTCAGGAGCATCCGGCCACATGTCGTCTACAGATGGTATTCTTCTTTCCCGACTCCCTCCCTCCCACTCCTCCATTACTGTAGGTAGTGGCCACACCCTTCCAGTCACGTGCCGTGGCAACTCTACCCTCACCACCCCCACCTCCCGTTTTCAGCTTAACAACATCCTTGTTGTCCCTTCCTTAATATGTAATCTGATTTCCGTTCGGCAGTTTACTAAGGATAATAACTGCACCATAGAGTTTGACGCTTTTGGTTTTTCTGTCAAGGATTTTCCGACCAGATGCGAGATTCTTCGCTGCAATAGCATCGGCGATCTTTACACCATCCCTCCAGCCGACAGCTCTGCAGCACCCCACGCCGGTCTCGCCATCTCCTCCAGTTTGTGGCATCTCCGTCTTGGTCATCCCGGCCCTGCTGCCATCACTACAC
>NW_027098431.1:0-24383 GCF_019320115.1 Miscanthus floridulus | reverse complement strand
ATCTTCGACGGAATTGAAGATTTCACCGAAACAACACGCTTTGTGGACTATGATAAGGGATTTTTTAGAAAAATCTCCAGGGGCCCACTTTTGCCAATTCAGGTTCTCTAGGGTGAGGCCTGTAATTCTGCAGCATGAAAAAAAACCTAGCTCGATTCCATGTCCGGAAGGCAAAGATCTCAAGGCTTAAATTTGATCTCAAAATCTTGCATCGCAGTCCCCCGGTGTTCGTGGCCACCAGTGTACCTTAACGGACGGTGGGTAAGCGAATGTAATTGATAGCTAAATGATCCTAAGCCATCCAGCCTAACTTCTGTGTGCCACTCCCTCCTGCCTTACCCAGCTCGTTTTCGGAAAGACATGGTGGACCAAGACAAGTCTTCGACATGAATGTGCAAGATTCACCAAAAATAAACGCTGCTTGTGGACTTATGGATAGAGGGATTTTTTAGAAAAATCTCCAGGGGCCCACTTTGTGCCAATTCAGGTTCTCTAGGGTGAGGCCTGTAATTCTGCAGCCGTGAAAAACAAACCCTAGCTCGATTCCATAGTCCGGAAGGCAAAGATCTCAAGGTTCCTTAAATTTGCCCCCTCAAATCTGCATCGGCAGTCCCCCGGTGTCGCGGCCACCAGTGTACCTTAACGACATGTGGGTAAGCGATGTAATTGATACTAACATGATCTAAGCATCCAGCCTAACTTCCTGTGTGCCACTCCTGCCTTACCCTAGCTCGTTTCGGAAGACAGGGTGGACCAAGACATCTTCGACGGAATTGCAAGATTTCACCGAAACAAACGCTGCTTTGTGGACTATGATAAGGGATTTTTAGAAAAATCTCCAGGGGCCCACTTTTGCCAATTCAGGTTCTCTAGGGTGAGGCCTGTAATTCTGCAGCCGTGAAAAAAAACCTAGCTCGATTCCATGTCCGGAAGGCAAAGATCTCAAGGTCCTTAAATTTGACTCAAATCTGCATCGGCAGTCCCCCGGTGTCGCGGCCACCAGTGTACCTTAACGACGTGGGTAAGCGATGTAATTGATACTAACATGATCTAAGCCGTCCAGCCTAACTTCCTGTGTGCCACTCCTGCCTTACCCAGCTCGTTTGGAAGACGGGTGGACCAAGACATCTTCGACGGAATTGCAAGATTTCACCGAAACAAACGCTGCTTTGTGGACTATGATAAGGGATTTTTTAGAAAAATCTCCTAGGGGCCCACTTTTGCCAATTCAGGTTCTCTAGGGTGAGGCCTGTAATTCTGCAGCTGTGAAAAAAACCTAGCTCGATTCCATGTCCGAAGGCAAAGATCTCAAGGTCTTAAATTTGATCTCAAATCTGCATCGGCAGTCCCCCGGTGTCGTGGCCACCAGTGTACCTTAACGACGTGGGTAAGCGATGTAATTGATACTAACATGATCTAAGCATCCAGCCTAACTTCCTGTGTGCCACTCCTGCCTTACCCAGCTCGTTTCGGAAGACAGGTGGACCAAGACATCTTCGACGGAATTGCAAGATTTCACCGAAACAAACGCTGCTTTGTGGACTATGATAAGGGATTTTTAGAAAAATCTCTAGGGGCCCACTTTTGCCAATTCAGGTTCTCTAGGGTGAGGCCTGTAATTCTGCAGCCGTGAAAAAAAACCTAGCTCGATTCCATGTCCGGAAGGCAAAGATCTCAAGGTCTTAAATTTGACCTCAAATCTGCATCGGCAGTCCCCCGGTGTCGTGGCCACCAGTGTACCTTAACGACATGGGTAAGCGATGTAATTGATACTAACATGATCTAAGCCATCCAGCCTAACTTCCTGTGTGCCACTCCTGCCTTACCCAGCTCGTTTCGGAAGACGGGTGGACCAAGACATCTTCGACGGAATTGCAAGATTTCACCGAAACAAACGCTGCTTTGTGGACTATGATAAGGGATTTTTAGAAAAATCTCCTAGGGGCCCACTTTTGCCAATTCAGGTTCTCTAGGGTGAGGCCTGTAATTCTGTAGCCATGAAAAAAAACCTAGCTCGATTCCATGTCCGGAAGGCAAAGATCTCAAGGTCTTAAATTTGATCTCAAATCTGCATCGGCAGTCCCCCGGTGTCGTGGCCACCAGTGTACCTTAACGACAGTGGGTAAGCGATGTAATTGATACTAACATGATCTAAGCCGTCCAGCCTAACTTCCTGTGTGCCACTCCTGCCTTACCCAGCTCGTTTCGGAAGACGGGTGGACCAAGACATCTTCGACGGAATTGCAAGATTTCACCGAAACAAACGCTGCTTTGTGGACTATGATAAGGGATTTTTAGAAAAATCTCTAGGGGCCCACTTTTGCCAATTCAGGTTCTCTAGGGTGAGGCCTGTAATTCTGCAGCCGTGAAAAAAAACCTAGCTCGATTCCATGTCCGGAAAGGCAAAGATCTCAAGGTCTTAAATTTGATCTCAAATCTGCATCGGCAGTCCCCCGGTGTCGCGGCCACCAGTGTACCTTAACGACGTGGGTAAGCGATGTAATTGATACTAACATGATCTAAGCCATCCTAGCCTAACTTCCTGTGTGCCACTCCTGCCTTACCCAGCTCGTTTCGGAAGACGGGTGGACCAAGACATCTTCGACGGAATTGTAAGATTTCACCGAAACAAACGCTGCTCTGTGGACTATGATAAGGGATTTTTTAGAAAAATCTCTAGGGGCCCACTTTTGCTAATTTAGGTTCTCTAGGGTGAGGCCTGTAATTCTGCAGCCGTGAAAAAAAACCTAGCTCGATTCCATGTCCGGAAGGCAAAGATCTCAAGGTCTTAAATTTGCCCTCAAATCTGCATCGGTAGTCCCCCGGTGTCGTGGCCACCAGTGTACCTTAACGATCATGGGTAAGCGATGTAATTGATACTAACATGATCTAAGCCATCCAGCCTAACTTCCTGTGTGCCACTCCTGCCTTACCCTAGCTCGTTTCAGAAGACAGGTGGACCAAGACATCTTCGACGGAATTGCAAGATTTCACCGAAACAAACGCTGCTTTGTGGACTATGATAAGGGATTTTTTAGAAAAATCTCCTAGGGGCCCACTTTTGCCTAATTCAGGTTCTCTAGGGTGAGGCCTAGTAATTCTGCAGCCATGAAAAAAAACCTAGCTCGATTCCATGTCCGGAAGGCAAAGATCTCAAGGTCTTAAATTTGATCCTCAAATCTGCATCGGCAGTCCCCCGGTGTCGCGGCCACCAGTGTACCTTAACGACGTGGGTAAGCGATGTAATTGATACTAACATGATCTAAGCCGTCCAGCCTAACTTCCTGTGTGCCACTCCTGCCTTACCTAGCTCGTTTTGGAAGACGGGTGGACCAAGACATCTTCGACGGAATTGCAAGATTTCACCGAAACAAACGCTGCTTTGTGGACTATGATAAGGGATTTTTTAGAAAAATCTCTAGGGGCCCACTTTTGCCAATTCAGGTTCTCTAGGGTGAGGCCTGTAATTCTGCAGCCGTGAAAAAAAACCTAGCTCGATTCCATGTCCGGAAGGCAAAGATCTCAAGGTCTTAAATTTGATCTCAAATCTGCATCGGCAGTCCCCCGGTGTCGCGGCCACCAGTGTACCTTAACGACATGGGTAAGCGATGTAATTGATACTAACATGATCTAAGCCATCCAGCCTAACTTCCTGTGTGCCACTCCTGCCTTACCCAGCTCGTTTTGGAAGACGGGTGGACCAAGACATCTTCGACGGAATTGCAAGATTTCACCGAAACAAACGCTGCTTTGTGGACTATGATAAGGGATTTTTTAGAAAAATCTCGAGGGGCCCACTTTTGCCAATTCAGGTTCTCTAGGGTGAGGCCTGTAATTCTGTAGTCCGTGAAAAAAAACCTAGCTCGATTCCATGTCCGGAAGGCAAAGATCTCAAGGTCTTAAATTTGATCTCAAATCTGCATCGGCAGTCCCCCGGTGTCGTGGCCACCAGTGTACCTTAACGACATGGGTAAGCGATGTAATTGATACTAACATGATCTAAGCCATCCAGCCTAACTTCCTGTGTGCCACTCCTGCCTTACCCAGCTCGTTTCAGGAAGACGGGTGGACCAAGACATCTTCGACGGAATTGCAAGATTTCACCGAAACAAACGCTGCTTTGTGGACTATGATAAGGGATTTTTTAGAAAAATCTCTAGGGGCCCACTTTTGCCTAATTCAGGTTCTCTAGGGTGAGGCCTGCAATTCTGCAGCCATGAAAAAAAACCTAGCTCGATTCCATGTCCGGAAGGCAAAGATCTCAAGGTCTTAAATTTGATCTCAAATCTGCATCGGCAGTCCCCCGGTGTCGCGGCCACCAGTGTACCTTAACGACGTGGGTAAGCGATGTAATTGATACTAACATGATCTAAGCCATCCAGCCTAACTTCCTGTGTGCCACTCCTGCCTTACCCAGCTCGTTTCGGAAGACGGGTGGACCAAGACATCTTCGACGGAATTGCAAGATTTCACCGAAACAAACGCTGCTTTGTGGACTATGATAAGGGATTTTTTAGAAAAATCTCTAGGGGCCCACTTTTGCCAATTCAGGTTCTCTAGGGTGAGGCCTGTAATTCTGTAGCCGTGAAAAAAAACCTAGCTCGATTCCATGTCCGGAAGGCAAAGATCTCAAGGTCTTAAATTTGATCTCAAATCTGCATCGGCAGTCCCCCGGTGTCGTGGCCACCAGTGTACCTTAACGACATGGGTAAGCGATGTAATTGATACTAACATGATCTAAGCCATCCAGCCTAACTTCCTGTGTGCCACTCCTGCCTTACCCAGCTCGTTTCGGAAGACGGGTGGACCAAGACATCTTCGACGGAATTGCAAGATTTCACCGAAACAAACGCTGCTTTGTGGACTATGATAAGGGATTTTTTAGAAAAATCTCTAGGGGCCCACTTTTGCCAATTCAGGTTCTCTAGGGTGAGGCCTGTAATTCTGCAGCCATGAAAAAAAACCTAGCTCGATTCCATGTCCGGAAGGCAAAGATCTCAAGGTCTTAAATTTGATCTCAAATCTGCATCGGCAGTCCCCCGGTGTCGTGGCCACCAGTGTACCTTAACGACATGGGTAAGCGATGTAATTGATACTAACATGATCTAAGCCAGTCCAGCCTAACTTCCTGTGTGCCACTCCTGCCTTACCCAGCTCGTTTCGGAAGACGGGTGGACCAAGACATCTTCGACGGAATTGCAAGATTTCACCGAAACAAACGCTGCTTTGTGGACTATGATAAGGGATTTTTTAGAAAAATCTCTAGGGGCCCACTTTTGCCAATTCAGGTTCTCTAGGGTGAGGCCTGTAATTCTGTAGCCGTGAAAAAAAACCTAGCTCGATTCCATGTCCGGAAGGCAAAGATCTCAAGGTCTTAAATTTGATCTCAAATCTGCATCGGCAGTCCCCCGGTGTCGTGGCCACCAGTGTACCTTAACGACATGGGTAAGCGATGTAATTGATACTAACATGATCTAAGCCATCCAGCCTAACTTCCTGTGTGCCACTCCTGCCTTACCCAGCTCGTTTCGGAAGACGGGTGGACCAAGACATCTTCGACGGAATTGCAAGATTTCACCGAAACAAACGCTGCTTTGTGGACTATGATAAGGGATTTTTTAGAAAAATCTCCAGGGGCCCACTTTTGCCAATTCAGGTTCTCTAGGGTGAGGCCTGTAATTCTGCAGCCATGAAAAAAAACCTAGCTCGATTCCATGTCCGGAAGGCAAAGATCTCAAGGTCTTAAATTTGATCTCAAATCTGCATCGGCAGTCCCCCGGTGTCGTGGCCACCAGTGTACCTTAACGACGTGGGTAAGCGATGTAATTGATACTAACATGATCTAAGCCATCCAGCCTAACTTCCTGTGTGCCACTCCTGCCTTACCCAGCTCGTTTCGGAAGACGGGTGGACCAAGACATCTTCGACGGAATTGCAAGATTTCACCGAAACAAACGCTGCTTTGTGGACTATGATAAGGGATTTTTTAGAAAAATCTCTAGGGGCCCACTTTTGCCAATTCAGGTTCTCTAGGGTGAGGCCTGTAATTCTGCAGCCGTGAAAAAAAACCTAGCTCGATTCCATGTCCGGAAGGCAAAGATCTCAAGGTCTTAAATTTGATCTCAAATCTGCATCGGCAGTCCCCCGGTGTCGTGGCCACCAGTGTACCTTAACGACAGTGGGTAAGCGATGTAATTGATACTAACATG
The DNA here is from genome assembly GCF_019320115.1 of Miscanthus floridulus. Classification (NCBI taxonomy): domain Eukaryota; kingdom Viridiplantae; phylum Streptophyta; class Magnoliopsida; order Poales; family Poaceae; genus Miscanthus; species Miscanthus floridulus. The sequence goes on along the minus strand of NW_027098431.1, from coordinate 18,174 downwards.
ATCTAAGCCAGTCCAGCCTAACTTCCTGTGTGCCACTCCTGCCTTACCCAGCTCGTTTCGGAAGACGGGTGGACCAAGACATCTTCGACGGAATTGCAAGATTTCACCGAAACAAACGCTGCTTTGTGGACTATGATAAGGGATTTTTTAGAAAAATCTCTAGGGGCCCACTTTTGCCAATTCAGGTTCTCTAGGGTGAGGCCTGTAATTCTGCAGCCGTGAAAAAAAACCTAGCTCGATTCCATGTCCGGAAGGCAAAGATCTCAAGGTCTTAAATTTGATCTCAAATCTGCATCGGCAGTCCCCCGGTGTCGTGGCCACCAGTGTACCTTAACGACATGGGTAAGCGATGTAATTGATACTAACATGATCTAAGCCATCCAGCCTAACTTCCTGTGTGCCACTCCTGCCTTACCCAGCTCGTTTCGGAAGACGGGTGGACCAAGACATCTTCGACGGAATTGCAAGATTTCACCGAAACAAACGCTGCTTTGTGGACTATGATAAGGGATTTTTTAGAAAAATCTCCAGGGGCCCACTTTTGCCAATTCAGGTTCTCTAGGGTGAGGCCTGTAATTCTGCAGCCGTGAAAAAAAACCTAGCTCGATTCCATGTCCGGAAGGCAAAGATCTCAAGGTCTTAAATTTGATCTCAAATCTGCATCGGCAGTCCCCCGGTGTCGCTGGCCACCAGTGTACCTTAACGACATGGGTAAGCGATGTAATTGATACTAACATGATCTAAGCCATCCAGCCTAACTTCCTGTGTGCCACTCCTGCCTTACCCAGCTCGTTTCGGAAGACAGGGTGGACCAAGACATCTTCGACGGAATTGCAAGATTTCACCGAAACAAACGCTGCTTTGTGGACTATGATAAGGGATTTTTTAGAAAAATCTCTAGGGGCCCACTTTTGCCAATTCAGGTTCTCTAGGGTGAGGCCTGTAATTCTGCAGCCAGTGAAAAAAAACCTAGCTCGATTCCATGTCCGGAAGGCAAAGATCTCAAGGTCTTAAATTTGATCTCAAATCTGCATCGGCAGTCCCCCGGTGTCGTGGCCACCAGTGTACCTTAACGACGTGGGTAAGCGATGTAATTGATACTAACATGATCTAAGCCATCCAGCCTAACTTCCTGTGTGCCACTCCTGCCTTACCCAGCTCGTTTCGGAAGACGGGTGGACCAAGACATCTTCGACGGAATTGCAAGATTTCACCGAAACAAACGCTGCTTTGTGGACTATGATAAGGGATTTTTTAGAAAAATCTCTAGGGGCCCACTTTTGCCAATTCAGGTTCTCTAGGGTGAGGCCTGTAATTCTGTAGCCGTGAAAAAAAACCTAGCTCGATTCCATGTCCGGAAGGCAAAGATCTCAAGGTCTTAAATTTGATCTCAAATCTGCATCGGCAGTCCCCCGGTGTCGTGGCCACCAGTGTACCTTAACGACATGGGTAAGCGATGTAATTGATACTAACATGATCTAAGCCATCCAGCCTAACTTCCTGTGTGCCACTCCTGCCTTACCCAGCTCGTTTCGGAAGACGGGTGGACCAAGACATCTTCGACGGAATTGCAAGATTTCACCGAAACAAACGCTGCTTTGTGGACTATGATAAGGGATTTTTTAGAAAAATCTCTAGGGGCCCACTTTTGCCAATTCAGGTTCTCTAGGGTGAGGCCTGTAATTCTGCAGCCGTGAAAAAAAACCTAGCTCGATTCCATGTCCGGAAGGCAAAGATCTCAAGGTCTTAAATTTGATCTCAAATCTGCATCGGCAGTCCCCCGGTGTCGTGGCCACCAGTGTACCTTAACGACATGGGTAAGCGATGTAATTGATACTAACATGATCTAAGCCATCCAGCCTAACTTCCTGTGTGCCACTCCTGCCTTACCCAGCTCGTTTCGGAAGACGGGTGGACCAAGACATCTTCGACGGAATTGCAAGATTTCACCGAAACAAACGCTGCTTTGTGGACTATGATAAGGGATTTTTTAGAAAAATCTCTAGGGGCCCACTTTTGCCAATTCAGGTTCTCTAGGGTGAGGCCTGTAATTCTGCAGCCGTGAAAAAAAACCTAGCTCGATTCCATGTCCGGAAGGCAAAGATCTCAAGGTCTTAAATTTGATCCTCAAATCTGCATCGGCAGTCCCCCGGTGTCGCTGGCCACCAGTGTACCTTAACGACGTGGGTAAGCGATGTAATTGATACTAACATGATCTAAGCCATCCAGCCTAACTTCCTGTGTGCCACTCCTGCCTTACCCAGCTCGTTTCGGAAGACGGGTGGACCAAGACATCTTCGACGGAATTGCAAGATTTCACCGAAACAAACGCTGCTTTGTGGACTATGATAAGGGATTTTTTAGAAAAATCTCTAGGGGCCCACTTTTGCCAATTCAGGTTCTCTAGGGTGAGGCCTGTAATTCTGTAGCCGTGAAAAAAAACCTAGCTCGATTCCATGTCCGGAAGGCAAAGATCTCAAGGTCTTAAATTTGATCTCAAATCTGCATCGGCAGTCCCCCGGTGTCGTGGCCACCAGTGTACCTTAACGACAGTGGGTAAGCGATGTAATTGATACTAACATGATCTAAGCCAGTCCAGCCTAACTTCCTGTGTGCCACTCCTGCCTTACCCAGCTCGTTTCGGAAGACGGGTGGACCAAGACATCTTCGACGGAATTGCAAGATTTCACCGAAACAAACGCTGCTTTGTGGACTATGATAAGGGATTTTTTAGAAAAATCTCTAGGGGCCCACTTTTGCCAATTCAGGTTCTCTAGGGTGAGGCCTGTAATTCTGCAGCCATGAAAAAAAACCTAGCTCGATTCCATGTCCGGAAGGCAAAGATCTCAAGGTCTTAAATTTGATCTCAAATCTGCATCGGCAGTCCCCCGGTGTCGTGGCCACCAGTGTACCTTAACGACATGGGTAAGCGATGTAATTGATACTAACATGATCTAAGCCATCCAGCCTAACTTCCTGTGTGCCACTCCTGCCTTACCCAGCTCGTTTCGGAAGACGGGTGGACCAAGACATCTTCGACGGAATTGCAAGATTTCACCGAAACAAACGCTGCTTTGTGGACTATGATAAGGGATTTTTTAGAAAAATCTCTAGGGGCCCACTTTTGCCTAATTCAGGTTCTCTAGGGTGAGGCCTGTAATTCTGCAGCCGTGAAAAAAAACCTAGCTCGATTCCATGTCCGGAAGGCAAAGATCTCAAGGTCTTAAATTTGCCCTCAAATCTGCATCGGCAGTCCCCCGGTGTCGTGGCCACCAGTGTACCTTAACGACTGTGGGTAAGCGATGTAATTGATACTAACATGATCTAAGCCATCCAGCCTAACTTCCTGTGTGCCACTCCTGCCTTACCCAGCTCGTTTCGGAAGACGGGTGGACCAAGACATCTTCGACGGAATTGCAAGATTTCACCGAAACAAACGCTGCTTTGTGGACTATGATAAGGGATTTTTTAGAAAAATCTCCAGGGGCCCACTTTTGCCAATTCAGGTTCTCTAGGGTGAGGCCTGTAATTCTGCTAGCCGTGAAAAAAAACCTAGCTCGATTCCATGTCCGGAAGGCAAAGATCTCAAGGTCTTAAATTTGCCCTCAAATCTGCATCGGCAGTCCCCCGGTGTCGTGGCCACCAGTGTACCTTAACGACAGTGGGTAAGCGATGTAATTGATACTAACATGATCTAAGCCATCCTAGCCTAACTTCCTGTGTGCCACTCCTGCCTTACCCAGCTCGTTTCGGAAGACGGGTGGACCAAGACATCTTCGACGGAATTGCAAGATTTCACCGAAACAAACGCTGCTTTGTGGACTATGATAAGGGATTTTTTAGAAAAATCTCCAGGGGCCCACTTTTGCCAATTCAGGTTCTCTAGGGTGAGGCCTGTAATTCTGCAGCCGTGAAAAAAAACCTAGCTCGATTCCATGTCCGGAAGGCAAAGATCTCAAGGTCTTAAATTTGATCTCAAATCTGCATCGGCAGTCCCCCGGTGTCGCGGCCACCAGTGTACCTTAACGACAGTGGGTAAGCGATGTAATTGATACTAACATGATCTAAGCCATCCAGCCTAACTTCCTGTGTGCCACTCCTGCCTTACCCAGCTCGTTTCGGAAGACGGGTGGACCAAGACATCTTCGACGGAATTGTAAGATTTCACCGAAACAAACGCTGCTTTGTGGACTATGATAAGGGATTTTTTAGAAAAATCTCCAGGGGCCCACTTTTGCTAATTCAGGTTCTCTAGGGTGAGGCCTGTAATTCTGCAGCCGTGAAAAAAAACCTAGCTCGATTCCATGTCTGGAAGGCAAAGATCTCAAGGTCTTAAATTTGATCTCAAATCTGCATCGACGGTCCCCCGATGTCGTGGTCACCAGTGTACCTTAATGACGTGGGTAAGCGATGTAATTGATACTAACATGATCTAAGCCGTCCAGCCTAACTTCCTGTGTGCCACTCCTGCCTTACCCAGCTCGTTTCGGAAGACGGGTGGACCAAGACATCTTCGACGGAATTGTAAGATTTCACCGAAACAAACGCTGCTTTGTGGACTATGATAAGGGATTTTTTAGAAAAATCTCCAGGGGCCCACTTTTGCCAATTCAGGTTCTCTAGGGTGAGGCCTGTAATTCTGTAGCCAGTGAAAAAAAACCTAGCTCGATTCCATGTCCGGAAGGCAAAGATCTCAAGGTCTTAAATTTGATCTCAAATCTGCATCGGCAGTCCCCCGGTGTCGCTGGCCACCAGTGTACCTTAACGACGTGGGTAAGCGATGTAATTGATACTAACATGATCTAAGCCATCCAGCCTAACTTCCTGTGTGCCACTCCTGCCTTACCCAGCTCGTTTCGGAAGACGGGTGGACCAAGACATCTTCGACGGAATTGCAAGATTTCACCGAAACAAACGCTGCTTTGTGGACTATGATAAGGGATTTTTTAGAAAAATCTCCTAGGGGCCCACTTTTGCCAATTCAGGTTCTCTAGGGTGAGGCCTGTAATTCTGCAGCCGTGAAAAAAAACCTAGCTCGATTCCATGTCCGGAAGGCAAAGATCTCAAGGTCTTAAATTTGATCTCAAATCTGCATCGGCAGTCCCCCGGTGTCGCTGGCCACCAGTGTACCTTAACGACGTGGGTAAGCGATGTAATTGATACTAACATGATCTAAGCCAGTCCAGCCTAACTTCCTGTGTGCCACTCCTGCCTTACCCAGCTCGTTTCGGAAGACGGGTGGACCAAGACATCTTCGACGGAATTGCAAGATTTCACCGAAACAAACGCTGCTTTGTGGACTATGATAAGGGATTTTTTAGAAAAATCTCCAGGGGCCCACTTTTGCCAATTCAGGTTCTCTAGGGTGAGGCCTGTAATTCTGCAGCCGTGAAAAAAAACCTAGCTCGATTCCATGTCCGGAAGGCAAAGATCTCAAGGTCTTAAATTTGCTCTCAAATCTGCATCGGCAGTCCCCCGGTGTCGTGGCCACCAGTGTACCTTAACGACAGTGGGTAAGCGATGTAATTGATACTAACATGATCTAAGCCATCCAGCCTAACTTCCTGTGTGCCACTCCTGCCTTACCCAGCTCGTTTCGGAAGACGGGTGGACCAAGACATCTTCGACGGAATTGCAAGATTTCACCGAAACAAACGCTGCTTTGTGGACTATGATAAGGGATTTTTTAGAAAAATCTCCAGGGGCCCACTTTTGCCAATTCAGGTTCTCTAGGGTGAGGCCTGTAATTCTGCAGCCAGTGAAAAAAAACCTAGCTCGATTCCATGTCCGGAAGGCAAAGATCTCAAGGTCTTAAATTTGATCTCAAATCTGCATCGGCAGTCCCCCGGTGTCGCTGGCCACCAGTGTACCTTAACGACATGGGTAAGCGATGTAATTGATACTAACATGATCTAAGCCATCCAGCCTAACTTCCTGTGTGCCACTCCTGCCTTACCCAGCTCGTTTCGGAAGACGGGTGGACCAAGACATCTTCGACGGAATTGCAAGATTTCACCGAAACAAACGCTGCTTTGTGGACTATGATAAGGGATTTTTTAGAAAAATCTCCAGGGGCCCACTTTTGCCAATTCAGGTTCTCTAGGGTGAGGCCTGTAATTCTGTAGCCGTGAAAAAAAACCTAGCTCGATTCCATGTCCGGAAGGCAAAGATCTCAAGGTCTTAAAATTGATCTCAAATCTGCATCGGCAGTCCCCCGGTGTTGTGGCCACCAGTGTACCTTAACGACATGGGTAAGCGATGTAATTGATACTAACATGATCTAAGCCATCCAGCCTAACTTCCTGTGTGCCACTCCTGCCTTACCCAGCTCGTTTCGGAAGACGGGTGGACCAAGACATCTTCGACGGAATTGCAAGATTTCACCGAAACAAACGCTGCTTTGTGGACTATGATAAGGGATTTTTTAGAAAAATCTCCAGGGGCCCACTTTTGCCAATTCAGGTTCTCTAGGGTGAGGCCTGTAATTCTGTAGCCGTGAAAAAAAACCTAGCTCGATTCCATGTCCGGAAGGCAAAGATCTCAAGGTCTTAAATTTGCCCTCAAATCTGCATCGGCAGTCCCCCGGTGTCGTGGCCACCAGTGTACCTTAACGACGTGGGTAAGCGATGTAATTGATACTAACATGATCTAAGCCGTCCAGCCTAACTTCCTGTGTGCCACTCCTGCCTTACCCAGCTCGTTTCGGAAGACGGGTGGACCAAGACATCTTCGACGGAATTGCAAGATTTCACCGAAACAAACGCTGCTTTGTGGACTATGATAAGGGATTTTTTAGAAAAATCTCTAGGGGCCCACTTTTGCCAATTCAGGTTCTCTAGGGTGAGGCCTGTAATTCTGCAGCCGTGAAAAAAACCTAGCTCGATTCCATGTCCGGAAGGCAAAGATCTCAAGGTCTTAAATTTGCCCTCAAATCTGCATCGGCAGTCCCCCGGTGTCGCGGCCACCAGTGTACCTTAACGACATGGGTAAGCGATGTAATTGATACTAACATGATCTAAGCCAGTCCAGCCTAACTTCCTGTGTGCCACTCCTGCCTTACCCAGCTCGTTTCGGAAGACGGGTGGACCAAGACATCTTCGACGGAATTGCAAGATTTCACCGAAACAAACGCTGCTTTGTGGACTATGATAAGGGATTTTTTAGAAAAATCTCCAGGGGCCCACTTTTGCCAATTCAGGTTCTCTAGGGTGAGGCCTGTAATTCTGTAGCCATGAAAAAAAACCTAGCTCGATTCCATGTCCGGAAGGCAAAGATCTCAAGGTCTTAAATTTGATCTCAAATCTGCATCGGCAGTCCCCCGGTGTCGCGGCCACCAGTGTACCTTAACGACATGGGTAAGCGATGTAATTGATACTAACATGATCTAAGCCGTCCAGCCTAACTTCCTGTGTGCCACTCCTGCCTTACCCAGCTCGTTTTGGAAGACGGGTGGACCAAGACATCTTCGACGGAATTGCAAGATTTCACCGAAACAAACGCTGCTTTGTGGACTATGATAAGGGATTTTTTAGAAAAATCTCCTAGGGGCCCACTTTTGCCAATTCAGGTTCTCTAGGGTGAGGCCTGTAATTCTGCAGCCGTGAAAAAAAACCTAGCTCGATTCCATGTCCGGAAGGCAAAGATCTCAAGGTCTTAAATTTGATCTCAAATCTGCATCGGCAGTCCCCCGGTGTCGCGGCCACCAGTGTACCTTAACGACATGGGTAAGCGATGTAATTGATACTAACATGATCTAAGCCGTCCAGCCTAACTTCCTGTGTGCCACTCCTGCCTTACCCAGCTCGTTTCGGAAGACGGGTGGACCAAGACATCTTCGACGGAATTGCAAGATTTCACCGAAACAAACGCTGCTTTGTGGACTATGATAAGGGATTTTTTAGAAAAATCTCCAGGGGCCCACTTTTGCCAATTCAGGTTCTCTAGGGTGAGGCCTGTAATTCTGTAGCCAGTGAAAAAAAACCTAGCTCGATTCCATGTCCGGAAGGCAAAGATCTCAAGGTCTTAAATTTGATCTCAAATCTGCATCGGCAGTCCCCCGGTGTCGTGGCCACCAGTGTACCTTAACGACATGGGTAAGCGATGTAATTGATACTAACATGATCTAAGCCAGTCCAGCCTAACTTCCTGTGTGCCACTCCTGCCTTACCCAGCTCGTTTCGGAAGACGGGTGGACCAAGACATCTTCGACGGAATTGCAAGATTTCACCGAAACAAACGCTGCTTTGTGGACTATGATAAGGGATTTTTTAGAAAAATCTCTAGGGGCCCACTTTTGCCAATTCAGGTTCTCTAGGGTGAGGCCTGTAATTCTGCTAGCCATGAAAAAAACCTAGCTCGATTCCATGTCCGGAAGGCAAAGATCTCAAGGTCTTAAATTTGATCTCAAATCTGCATCGGCAGTCCCCCGGTGTCGATGGCCACCAGTGTACCTTAACGACGTGGGTAAGCGATGTAATTGATACTAACATGATCTAAGCCGTCCAGCCTAACTTCCTGTGTGCCACTCCTGCCTTACCCAGCTCGTTTCGGAAGACGGGTGGACCAAGACATCTTCGACGGAATTGCAAGATTTCACCGAAACAAACGCTGCTTTGTGGACTATGATAAGGGATTTTTTAGAAAAATCTCCAGGGGCCCACTTTTGCCAATTCAGGTTCTCTAGGGTGAGGCCTGTAATTCTGCAGCCGTGAAAAAAAACCTAGCTCGATTCCATGTCCGGAAGGCAAAGATCTCAAGGTCTTAAATTTGATCTCAAATCTGCATCGGCAGTCCCCCGGTGTCGTGGCCACCAGTGTACCTTAACGACATGGGTAAGCGATGTAATTGATACTAACATGATCTAAGCCATCCAGCCTAACTTCCTGTGTGCCACTCCTGCCTTACCCAGCTCGTTTCGGAAGACGGGTGGACCAAGACATCTTCGACGGAATTGCAAGATTTCACCGAAACAAACGCTGCTTTGTGGACTATGATAAGGGATTTTTTAGAAAAATCTCTAGGGGCCCACTTTTGCCAATTCAGGTTCTCTAGGGTGAGGCCTGTAATTCTGCAGCCGTGAAAAAAAACCTAGCTCGATTCCATGTCCGGAAGGCAAAGATCTCAAGGTCTTAAATTTGATCTCAAATCTGCATCGGCAGTCCCCCGGTGTCGTGGCCACCAGTGTACCTTAACGACTGTGGGTAAGCGATGTAATTGATACTAACATGATCTAAGCCATCCAGCCTAACTTCCTGTGTGCCACTCCTGCCTTACCCAGCTCGTTTCGGAAGACGGGTGGACCAAGACATCTTCGACGGAATTGCAAGATTTCACCGAAACAAACGCTGCTTTGTGGACTATGATAAGGGATTTTTTAGAAAAATCTCCAGGGGCCCACTTTTGCCAATTCAGGTTCTCTAGGGTGAGGCCTGTAATTCTGCAGCCGTGAAAAAAAACCTAGCTCGATTCCATGTCCGGAAGGCAAAGATCTCAAGGTCTTAAATTTGCCCTCAAATCTGCATCGGCAGTCCCCCGGTGTCGCGGCCACCAGTGTACCTTAACGACGTGGGTAAGCGATGTAATTGATACTAACATGATCTAAGCCATCCAGCCTAACTTCCTGTGTGCCACTCCTGCCTTACCCAGCTCGTTTCGGAAGACGGGTGGACCAAGACATCTTCGACGGAATTGCAAGATTTCACCGAAACAAACGCTGCTTTGTGGACTATGATAAGGGATTTTTTAGAAAAATCTCCTAGGGGCCCACTTTTGCCAATTCAGGTTCTCTAGGGTGAGGCCTGTAATTCTGTAGCCGTGAAAAAAAACCTAGCTCGATTCCATGTCCGGAAGGCAAAGATCTCAAGGTCTTAAATTTGATCTCAAATCTGCATCGGCAGTCCCCCGGTGTCGTGGCCACCAGTGTACCTTAACGACGTGGGTAAGCGATGTAATTGATACTAACATGATCTAAGCCGTCCAGCCTAACTTCCTGTGTGCCACTCCTGCCTTACCCAGCTCGTTTCGGAAGACGGGTGGACCAAGACATCTTCGACGGAATTGCAAGATTTCACCGAAACAAACGCTGCTTTGTGGACTATGATAAGGGATTTTTTAGAAAAATCTCCAGGGGCCCACTTTTGCCAATTCAGGTTCTCTAGGGTGAGGCCTGTAATTCTGCAGCCGTGAAAAAAAACCTAGCTCGATTCCATGTCCGGAAGGCAAAGATCTCAAGGTCTTAAATTTGCCCTCAAATCTGCATCGGCAGTCCCCCGGTGTCGCGGCCACCAGTGTACCTTAACGACATGGGTAAGCGATGTAATTGATACTAACATGATCTAAGCCATCCAGCCTAACTTCCTGTGTGCCACTCCTGCCTTACCCAGCTCGTTTCGGAAGACGGGTGGACCAAGACATCTTCGACGGAATTGCAAGATTTCACCGAAACAAACGCTGCTTTGTGGACTATGATAAGGGATTTTTTAGAAAAATCTCCAGGGGCCCACTTTTGCCAATTCAGGTTCTCTAGGGTGAGGCCTGTAATTCTGCAGCCGTGAAAAAAAACCTAGCTCGATTCCATGTCCGGAAGGCAAAGATCTCAAGGTCTTAAAATTGATCTCAAATCTGCATCGGCAGTCCCCCGGTGTCGCTGGCCACCAGTGTACCTTAACGACGTGGGTAAGCGATGTAATTGATACTAACATGATCTAAGCCGTCCAGCCTAACTTCCTGTGTGCCACTCCTGCCTTACCCAGCTCGTTTCGGAAGACGGGTGGACCAAGACATCTTCGACGGAATTGCAAGATTTCACCGAAACAAACGCTGCTTTGTGGACTATGATAAGGGATTTTTTAGAAAAATCTCTAGGGGCCCACTTTTGCCAATTCAGGTTCTCTAGGGTGAGGCCTGTAATTCTGCAGCCATGAAAAAAAACCTAGCTCGATTCCATGTCCGGAAGGCAAAGATCTCAAGGTCTTAAATTTGATCCTCAAATCTGCATCGGCAGTCCCCCGGTGTCGCTGGCCACCAGTGTACCTTAACGACATGGGTAAGCGATGTAATTGATACTAACATGATCTAAGCCATCCAGCCTAACTTCCTGTGTGCCACTCCTGCCTTACCCAGCTCGTTTCGGAAGACGGGTGGACCAAGACATCTTCGACGGAATTGCAAGATTTCACCAAAACAAACGCTGCTTTGTGGACTATGATAAGGGATTTTTTAGAAAAATCTCCTAGGGGCCCACTTTTGCCAATTCAGGTTCTCTAGGGTGAGGCCTGTAATTCTGCAGCCGTGAAAAAAAACCTAGCTCGATTCCATGTCCGGAAGGCAAAGATCTCAAGGTCTTAAATTTGATCTCAAATCTGCATCGGCAGTCCCCCGGTGTCGTGGCCACCAGTGTACCTTAACAACGTGGGTAAGCGATGTAATTGATACTAACATGATCTAAGCCATCTAGCCTAACTTGCTGTGTGCCACTCCTGCCTTACCCAGCTTGTTTTGGAAGACGGGTGGACCAAGACATCTTCGACGGAATTGCAAGATTTCACCGAAACAAACGCTGCTTTGTGGACTATGATAAGGGAATTTTTAGAAAAATCTCTAGGGGCCCACTTTTGCCAATTCAGGTTCTCTAGGGTGAGGCCTGTAATTCTGCAGCCATGAAAAAAAACCTAGCTCGATTCCATGTCCGGAAGGCAAAGATCTCAAGGTCTTAAATTTGATCTCAAATCTGCATCGGCAGTCCCCCGGTGTCGTGGCCACCAGTGTACCTTAACGACGTGGGTAAGCGATGTAATTGATACTAACATGATCTAAGCCGTCCAGCCTAACTTCCTGTGTGCCACTCCTGCCTTACCCAGCTCGTTTCGGAAGACGGGTGGACCAAGACATCTTCGACGGAATTGCAAGATTTCACCGAAACAAACGCTGCTTTGTGGACTATGATAAGGGATTTTTTAGAAAAATCTCTAGGGGCCCACTTTTGCCAATTCAGGTTCTCTAGGGTGAGGCCTGTAATTCTGCAGCCGTGAAAAAAAACCTAGCTCGATTCCATGTCCGGAAGGCAAAGATCTCAAGGTCTTAAATTTGATCTCAAATCTGCATCGGCAGTCCCCCGGTGTCGTGGCCACCAGTGTACCTTAACGACGTGGGTAAGCGATGTAATTGATACTAACATGATCTAAGCCGTCCAGCCTAACTTCCTGTGTGCCACTCCTGCCTTACCTAGCTCGTTTTGGAAGACGGGTGGACCAAGACATCTTCGACGGAATTGCAAGATTTCACCGAAACAAACGCTGCTTTGTGGACTATGATAAGGGATTTTTTAGAAAAATCTCTAGGGGCCCACTTTTGCCAATTCAGGTTCTCTAGGGTGAGGCCTGTAATTCTGCAGCCGTGAAAAAAAACCTAGCTCGATTCCATGTCCGGAAGGCAAAGATCTCAAGGTCTTAAATTTGATCTCAAATCTGCATCGGCAGTCCCCCGGTGTCGTGGCCACCAGTGTACCTTAACGACGTGGGTAAGCGATGTAATTGATACTAACATGATCTAAGCCGTCCAGCCTAACTTCCTGTGTGCCACTCCTGCCTTACCCAGCTCGTTTCGGAAGACGGGTGGACCAAGACATCTTCGACGGAATTGCAAGATTTCACCGAAACAAACGCTGCTTTGTGGACTATGATAAGGGATTTTTTAGAAAAATCTCCTAGGGGCCCACTTTTGCCAATTCAGGTTCTCTAGGGTGAGGCCTGTAATTCTGCAGCCGTGAAAAAAAACCTAGCTCGATTCCATGTCCGGAAGGCAAAGATCTCAAGGTCTTAAATTTGCCCTCAAATCTGCATCGGCAGTCCCCCGGTGTCGCGGCCACCAGTGTACCTTAACGACATGGGTAAGCGATGTAATTGATACTAACATGATCTAAGCCGTCCAGCCTAACTTCCTGTGTGCCACTCCTGCCTTACCCAGCTCGTTTCGGAAGACAGGGTGGACCAAGACATCTTCGACGGAATTGCAAGATTTCACCGAAACAAACGCTGCTTTGTGGACTATGATAAGGGATTTTTTAGAAAAATCTCCAGGGGCCCACTTTTGCCAATTCAGGTTCTCTAGGGTGAGGCCTGTAATTCTGCTAGCCAGTGAAAAAAAACCTAGCTCGATTCCATGTCCGGAAGGCAAAGATCTCAAGGTCTTAAATTTGATCCTCAAATCTGCATCGGCAGTCCCCCGGTGTCGTGGCCACCAGTGTACCTTAACGACGTGGGTAAGCGATGTAATTGATACTAACATGATCTAAGCCATCCAGCCTAACTTCCTGTGTGCCACTCCTGCCTTACCCAGCTCGTTTCGGAAGACGGGTGGACCAAGACATCTTCGACGGAATTGCAAGATTTCACCGAAACAAACGCTGCTTTGTGGACTATGATAAGGGATTTTTTAGAAAAATCTCTAGGGGCCCACTTTTGCCAATTCAGGTTCTCTAGGGTGAGGCCTGTAATTCTGCTAGCCATGAAAAAAAACCTAGCTCGATTCCATGTCCGGAAGGCAAAGATCTCAAGGTCTTAAATTTGATCCTCAAATCTGCATCGGCAGTCCCCCGGTGTCGCTGGCCACCAGTGTACCTTAACGACAGTGGGTAAGCGATGTAATTGATACTAACATGATCTAAGCCGTCCAGCCTAACTTCCTGTGTGCCACTCCTGCCTTACCCAGCTCGTTTCGGAAGACGGGTGGACCAAGACATCTTCGACGGAATTGCAAGATTTCACCGAAACAAACGCTGCTTTGTGGACTATGATAAGGGATTTTTTAGAAAAATCTCCTAGGGGCCCACTTTTGCCAATTCAGGTTCTCTAGGGTGAGGCCTGTAATTCTGCAGCCATGAAAAAAAACCTAGCTCGATTCCATGTCCGGAAGGCAAAGATCTCAAGGTCTTAAATTTGATCTCAAATCTGCATCGGCAGTCCCCCGGTGTCGCTGGCCACCAGTGTACCTTAACTGACATGGGTAAGCGATGTAATTGATACTAACATGATCTAAGCCATCCAGCCTAACTTCCTGTGTGCCACTCCTGCCTTACCCAGCTCGTTTCGGAAGACGGGTGGACCAAGACATCTTCGACGGAATTGCAAGATTTCACCGAAACAAACGCTGCTTTGTGGACTATGATAAGGGATTTTTTAGAAAAATCTCTAGGGGCCCACTTTTGCCAATTCAGGTTCTCTAGGGTGAGGCCTGTAATTCTGTAGCCGTGAAAAAAAACCTAGCTCGATTCCATGTCCGGAAGGCAAAGATCTCAAGGTCTTAAATTTGATCTCAAATCTGTATCGGCAGTCCCCCGGTGTCGTGGCCACCAGTGTACCTTAACAACATGGGTAAGTGATGTAATTGATACTAACATGATCTAAGCCATCCAGCCTAACTTCCTGTGTGCCACTCCTGCCTTACCCAGCTCGTTTCAGAAGACGGGTGGACCAAGACATCTTCGACGGAATTACAAGATTTCACCGAAACAAACGCTGCTCTATGGACTATGATAAGGGATTTTTTAGAAAAATCTCTAGGGGCCCACTTTTGCTAATTCAGGTTCTCTAGGGTGAGGCCTATAATTCTGCAGCCATGAAAAAAAACCTAGCTCGATTCCATGTCCGGAAGGCAAAGATCTCAAGGTCTTAAATTTGATCTCAAATCTGCATCGGCAGTCCCCCGGTGTCGCGGCCACCAGTGTACCTTAACGACGTGGGTAAGCGATGTAATTGATACTAACATGATCTAAGCCATCCAGCCTAACTTCCTGTGTGCCACTCCTGCCTTACCCAGCTCGTTTCGGAAGACGGGTGGACCAAGACATCTTCGACGGAATTGCAAGATTTCACCGAAACAAACGCTGCTTTGTGGACTATGATAAGGGATTTTTTAGAAAAATCTCTAGGGGCCCACTTTTGCCAATTCAGGTTCTCTAGGGTGAGGCCTGTAATTCTGTAGCCGTGAAAAAAAACCTAGCTCGATTCCATGTCCGGAAGGCAAAGATCTCAAGGTCTTAAATTTGCCTCTCAAATCTGCATCGGCAGTCCCCCGGTGTCGTGGCCACCAGTGTACCTTAACGACATGGGTAAGCTGATGTAATTGATACTAACATGATCTAAGCCATCCAGCCTAACTTCCTGTGTGCCACTCCTGCCTTACCCAGCTCGTTTCGGAAGACGGGTGGACCAAGACATCTTCGACGGAATTACAAGATTTCACCGAAACAAACGCTGCTCTTGTGGACTATGATAAGGGATTTTTTAGAAAAATCTCCTAGGGGCCCACTTTTGCCTAATTCAGGTTCTCTAGGGTGAGGCCTGTAATTCTGCAGCCATGAAAAAAAACCTAGCTCGATTCCATGTCCGGAAGGCAAAGATCTCAAGGTCTTAAATTTGATCTCAAATCTGCATCGGCAGTCCCCCGGTGTCGTGGCCACCAGTGTACCTTAACGACATGGGTAAGCGATGTAATTGATACTAACATGATCTAAGCCATCCAGCCTAACTTCCTGTGTGCCACTCCTGCCTTACCCAGCTCGTTTCGGAAGACGGGTGGACCAAGACATCTTCGACGGAATTGCAAGATTTCACCGAAACAAACGCTGCTCTGTGGACTATGATAAGGGATTTTTTAGAAAAATCTCTAGGGGCCCACTTTTGCCTAATTCAGGTTCTCTAGGGTGAGGCCTGTAATTCTGTCAGCCGTGAAAAAAACCTAGCTCGATTCCATGTCCGGAAGGCAAAGATCTCAAGGTCTTAAATTTGCCCTCAAATCTGCATCGGCTAGTCCCCCGGTGTCGTGGCCACCAGTGTACCTTAACGACATGGGTAAGCGATGTAATTGATACTAACATGATCTAAGCCATCCAGCCTAACTTCCTGTGTGCCACTCCTGCCTTACCCAGCTCGTTTCGGAAGACGGGTGGACCAAGACATCTTCGACGGAATTGCAAGATTTCACCGAAACAAACGCTGCTTTGTGGACTATGATAAGGGATTTTTTAGAAAAATCTCCAGGGGCCCACTTTTGCCAATTCAGGTTCTCTAGGGTGAGGCCTAGTAATTCTGCAGCCATGAAAAAAAACCTAGCTCGATTCCATGTCCGGAAGGCAAAGATCTCAAGGTCTTAAATTTGCCCTCAAATCTGCATCGGCAGTCCCCCGGTGTCGCTGGCCACCAGTGTACCTTAACGACGTGGGTAAGCGATGTAATTGATACTAACATGATCTAAGCCGTCCAGCCTAACTTCCTGTGTGCCACTCCTGCCTTACCCAGCTTGTTTTCGGAACACGGGTGGACCAAGACATCTTTGACGGAATTGCAAGATTTCACCGAAACAAACGCTGCTTTGTGGACTATGATAAGGGATTTTTTAGAAAAATCTCCAGGGGCCCACTTTTGCCAATTCAGGTTCTCTAGGGTGAGGCCTGTAATTCTGCAGCCGTGAAAAAAACCTAGCTCGATTCCATGTCCGGAAGGCAAAGATCTCAAGGTCTTAAATTTGATCCTCAAATCTGCATCGGCAGTCCCCCGGTGTCGGGCCACCAGTGTACCTTAACGACGTGGGTAAGCGATGTAATTGATACTAACATGATCTAAGCCATCCAGCCTAACTTCCTGTGTGCCACTCCTGCCTTACCCAGCTCAGTTTGGAAGACGGGTGGACCAAGACATCTTCGACGGAATTGCAAGATTTCACCGAAACAAACGCTGCTTTGTGGACTATGATAAGGGATTTTTTAGAAAAATCTCAAGGGGCCCACTTTTGCCAATTCAGGTTCTCTAGGGTGAGGCCTGTAATTCTGCTAGCCGTGAAAAAAAACCTAGCTCGATTCCATGTCCGGAAGGCAAAGATCTCAAGGTCTTAAATTTGATCTCAAATCTGCATCGGCAGTCCCCCGGTGTCGTGGCCACCAGTGTACCTTAACGACATGGGTAAGCGATGTAATTGATACTAACATGATCTAAGCATCCAGCCTAACTTCCTGTGTGCCACTCCTGCCTTACCCAGCTCGTTTCGGAAGACGGGTGGACCAAGACATCTTCGACGGAATTGCAAGATTTCACCGAAACAAACGCTGCTTTGTGGACTATGATAAGGGATTTTTTAGAAAAATCTCCAGGGGCCCACTTTTGCCAATTCAGGTTCTCTAGGGTGAGGCCTGTAATTCTGTAGCCGTGAAAAAAAACCTAGCTCGATTCCATGTCCGGAAGGCAAAGATCTCAAGGTCTTAAATTTGCCCTCAAATCTGCATCGGCAGTCCCCCGGTGTCGTGGCCACCAGTGTACCTTAACGATGTGGGTAAGCGATGTAATTGATACTAACATGATCTAAGTCGTCCAGCCTAACTTCCTGTGTGCCACTCCTGCCTTACCCAGCTCGTTTCGGAAGACGGGTGGACCAAGACATCTTCGACGGAATTGCAAGATTTCACCGAAACAAACGCTGCTTTGTGGACTATGATAAGGGATTTTTTAGAAAAATCTCCAGGGGCCCACTTTTGCCAATTCAGGTTCTCTATGGTGAGGCCTGTAATTCTGCAGCCGTGAAAAAAAACCTAGCTCGATTCCATATCCGGAAGGCAAAGATCTCAAGGTCTTAAATTTGCCCTCAAATCTGCATCGGCAGTCCCCCGGTGTCGCGGCCACCAGTGTACCTTAACGACATGGGGTAAGCAATGTAATTGATACTAACATGATCTAAGCCGTCCAGTCTAACATCCTGTGTGCCACTCCTGCCTTACCCAGCTCATTTTAGAACACAGGTGGACCAAGACATCTTTGACGGAATTGCAAGATTTCACCGAAACAAACGCTGCTTTGTGGACTATGATAAGGTATTTTTGTAGAAAAATCTCCAAGGGCCCACTTTTGCCAATTCAGGTTCTCTAGGGTGAGGCCTGTAATTCTGTAGCCATGAAAAAAACCTAGCTCGATTCCATGTCTGGAAGGCAAAGATCTCAAGGTCTTAAATTTGATCTCAAATCTGCATCGGCAGTCCCCCGGTGTCGTGGCCACCAGTGTACCTTAATGAACGGGGGTAAGCGATGTAATTGATACTAACATGATCTAAGCTGTCCAGCCAACTTCTGTGTGCCACTCCTGCCTTACCCAGCTCGTTTTGGAAGAGGGTGGACCAAGACATCTTCGATGG
>NW_027098430.1:0-21429 GCF_019320115.1 Miscanthus floridulus | reverse complement strand
CGGCGACCCAGCATGCGCTGAATTTGTTTAAACCAGTTGAAGATCCTAGGCTTGAGGCCCTGTAGGAGCATGACATTTGCACGCTCGACCTGCCCGTTCATTCAGGGGTGCGCGATGGTGGCCCAATCGACCCGGATGTGTTGTTCATCGTAGAATCGAAGGAATTTCTTACCGGGGCTGGACCAAACGGGCCATCGTCGGCCTGTTCTGACCCTTCATAGCGCACCGGAGTTTGTGTTGGTCATTGGCGAAGACACCCATTGGCACTGGCTCTCGGCCAGATGCTGCTTTTGCAAGCATGTCGACTGCCTCGTTGAGGCGCCTTGGGATGTGATTGAGTTTGAGGCCATCGAACTTGTCCTCTAGCCGTTGGACTTCTTGGTAGTACGCAGCCATCTTAGCATCATGATAGCTCTACTCCTTCATGACTTAGTTGACAACCAGCTGGGAGTCGCCCCGAATGTTGAGGCGTCGGATGCCCAACTCGATGGCGATGCGTAGGCCATTGATGAGTGCTTCATATTTGGCCACATTATTGGATGAGGGGAAATGGAGATGAACCATGTACCTCATGTGAACCCCGAGGGGTGATACGAAGACTAGCCCCACACCAGCGCTGTTCTTCATCAGTGATCCATCGAAGTACATCGTCCAGTACTCTTGATCGATGACTGCCGGTGGTGTTTGGACCTCGGTCCATTCCGCGATGAAGTCAGCCAACACCTAGGACTTGATCGCTATTTGGGAGGCATACGTGATGCCTTGATCCATCAACTTGGGCACCCACTTTGCGATTCTTCCCATGGCATCCTGGCTCTGGATGACCTCACCTAGGGGAACGATGTCACGATCGTCACGGGGTGTGACTTGAAGTAGTGGCGTAGCCTCCTCTTGGTGATGAGGATGGTGTATAGGAGCTTCTAGATTTGGGAGTAGCGTGTCTTAGAGTCTGATAGTACCTTGCTGATGAAGTACACAGGGCGCTGCACCTTAAGGGTGTGCCCCTCTTCCTCCCGCTGTACTACCAGGGTGGCACTGACCACTTGAGTGGTGGCTGCTATGTATAGTAGGAGGGGTTCTCTATTGTTTGGAGGAACCAGGATCGGGGCCCTTGTCAGAAGCAGTTTGACCGTGTCAAGTGCCTCCTAGGCCTCGGATGTCCACTCGAAGTGGTTGGCTTTCTTCAGGAGGCGATAAAGGGGGAGACCTCATTCGTCGAGGAATGAGATGAATCAGCTGAGTGTGGTGAGGCACCCTATGATTCACTGAACCCCCTTTATGTTCTAAATCGGGCCCATCCTTGTGATGGCTGAGATTTTCTCTAGGTTGGCTTCGATGCCTGCTCGGAGATGATGAAGCCAAGCAGCATGCCCCTCGAGACCCCAAAAACACACTTCTTAGGATTGAGTTTGATGCTATTCGCTTAGAGTTTCACAAAGGTCCGCTCAAGATCGACAACGAGGTGGTCAGCCCATTTAGACTTAACTACGATGTCATCGACGTAGGCCTCAACGGTCTGCCCAATGAGGTCCCTGAAGCATTTGAGCATACAGTGCTGGTACATAGCCCCAACGTTCTTCAGATCGAACGGCATTGAAATATAGCAGAATGATCCGAAGGGGGTGATGAAAGACGTCCGCGAGCTGGTCGGACTCTTTCATCATGGTTTGATGGTAGCCGGAGTACGAATCAAGAAGCAAGAGGGTTTCGCACCTCGAGGTAGTAGTCGACTATTTGATCTATGCAGGGGCAAGGAAACGGATCCTTTGGGCATGCCTTGTAGAGACCCGTATAGTCGAACATACATCCTCCATTTTCCACTCTTTTTTTGTACAAGAATGGGATTAGCTAACCACTCTGGGTGGTATACCTCCTTGATGAATCCGGCCATCGAAAGTTTGGCTATCTCCTCACCGATGGCCCTGCGTTTCTCTTCGTTGAAGTGACCGTAGGCGCTGCTTCACTGGCCCTAGAGCCCAGATGGATCTTCAAGGTATGCTCAGTGACCTCCCTCGGAATGCCTAGCATATCTGAGGGTTTCCATGCAAAGATGTCTTTGTTGTCGTGGGAGGAGTCGATGAGCGCGCTTTCCTATTTGGAGGAAAGCGTGGTACCAATGCATACCATTTTGCCCTCGGAGCTATTGGGATATACAAGGACTTCCTTAGAGCCTTATGGTCGGCTCGAACGACTCAGTCGACCTCTTGGCGTCGAGTGCTTCTTTAGCGACCTCTTTCCTGAGGGTGGTGAGCTCTCCAAGAGGCGACGATTGCTGCGGCGTGACCGCAAACACTCGACTTTGCACTCATAGGCACGCTGGAAGGAAGTACCGATGGTGATGACCCCGTGGGACCCAGCATCTTCAGCTTGAGGTATGTATAGTTGGGGATGGCCATAACTTCACGTAGCATGGATGTCCCAGGATGGCGTGGAAGGTTCCGGGGAACCCAACCACCACAAAGGTGAGGGTTTCAGTCCTATAATTGAACTGATCCCCGAAGGTAACGGGTAGATCGATCTGCCCGAGCGGCATGGCCTATTTCCCAGGCACAATGCCCTGGAAGGCGCTCGGGTTGGACAAGAGGCGCGTCCGGTCGACACCCATCTTGTCGAGCGTCTTGGCGTACATGATGT
This sequence comes from Miscanthus floridulus, assembly GCF_019320115.1. Taxonomy (NCBI): domain Eukaryota; kingdom Viridiplantae; phylum Streptophyta; class Magnoliopsida; order Poales; family Poaceae; genus Miscanthus; species Miscanthus floridulus. The sequence continues at coordinate 18,795 of NW_027098430.1, read as the reverse complement.
TGAGGCCGCTGCCTCCATCCATCAGTAATTTGGTGAGTCACTTTGGGCTGATGATCGGATCAACCATGAGCAGATATCTTCTTGGGTGTGGGATGCTATCTGGATGGTCGGTCCGGTCGAAGGTTATGGTAGACTCAGACCACCGGAGGAAGGCAGGCGTGGCTGGTTCGGTCGTATAGACCTCGTGGCACGTGACCTTCTGGCAGCATTTGGAGTCGTAGGCCACTGATCCTCTAAAGATCATAAGGAAGCCGTTCGGCATCAAAAAGCCATCATCCTTCTCCTCAGCATCATCAATGGTGGGGGTAGGGTCCTTCCCTGCTCCCCCTTGTTGGAGTCTCTAGAACAGGAACTGACGCATGAGGCTGCAGTCTTTGAGTAGATGCTTTACCGAGAAGGCGTGGTTCAGGCATGACCCCTCAAGTAATTTTTTGAAGTGGATCGGAGTGCCCTCCGTAGGCTTCCAACCACCCTTGTGGTCAGCAGCGGCCACGAGCGAGTCCTCGTGCCATTGCTTCTTGTTCTTCCTTTTGGCAGAACGGTTGGAGGTGCCTTCGCCAGCGCCCTCGTCCTGCCTTGCCTTGCCCTTGGGATGATCAAAGATCGCTCCGACCACCTCCTCTCCTGAGGCATGGCTGGTGGCGATGTCCAAGAGTTCCTTGGTGGTTCGTGGGCCCTTATGTCCTAGCTTATGAACGAAGGACTCACAGGTAGTCCCGGATAGGAAGGCTCCTATCACATCGGCGTCGACAACGTTAGGGAGCTCATTGCACTGCCGGGAGAAGCACCGGATGTACCCACGGAGGGTTTCACCAGCCTTCTGGTGGTAGTTCTTGAGGTCCCATGGGTTCCCAGGGCACTTGTATGTGCCTTGGAAGTTCCCCACAAAGATCTCCTTCAGATCCACCCAATTCTAGATGGCGTTGGACGGTAGGTGTTCCAACCATGCTCATGCCGAATCGGCTAAGAACAGTGGAAGGTTGCGGATAATGAAGTCATCATTATCTGCACCACTAGCTTGGTAGGCAAGCCGATAGTCTTCGAGCCAAAGTCTGGGGTTGTCTCCCCGGAGTACTTAGAGATATTGGTAGGTGGTCGGTACCTTGGAGGGAAAGCAGCGTTGAGGATGTGCCGGCCACGGTCCTCGCCGCTGTCATAGTGTCCACCACGATGAGGATGATAGCCGCGGTGGGCTCCTTCTCTTGGGTTGTTGTAGGTACATCTACGGGCGTCGAGGGTGCTACGTGCGTCACGGTTATGGCCGAGATGCTGATGCACCGGGACAGCGGCGCGCTACCCACCACCCGGTGGTGTGTGGTGGACCAACGCATCCCTAGCAGGGCACGCCAAGGGTGTGTGCTGGCTAGTGTCAAGCTCGCGTCACTGAGACAACGAGCTCTCTGCCTGCTGTGCCGCCGCACGCTCGAGCAGCGTGCGAATCTCACGGTGGGCCTAACGATCCTCGGGCGTCGTGGCCTCTGGAAGGCCATGGGGCAAGGCCATCGTGGCGGTGATGTTCTAGCTTGCCCGAGTGAAGCGAGGAAGGGTTTCATCGTCGGCGATGATCCTTTGGTTTACATCACGGGCCATGGCGCGTGCGTGCCCACCGTCTCCGTGGTGTTCGATCTCGTGATCGATCTCCGCGTATTCCCGCACAAGCTTGAGTTTAGCTTCATTGATCTCCCACTTTTGGGCTCTCAGCTGCTCCATCCCCACGCGAGTTGGGGCCACTGTCTCCCCTTCGGTTTTGTCGCCGAGGTTGCCTGCTGGGGTAGCCTCCTCCGTGAAGATGCTTTCATCATGCCCCTCGGGGGTACCCATCATGAAGTAGTCCCGGGAGGGGTGATGGCTCCCCCTACTAGAGTTAGAGCCAGAGGATGACCCTGGCTCCTCTATGAGGAGGTTATGGAGAGACTCCATGATGTGTTCGATCACCCCCATGAACTCGTTGTTCACGGGCGGCTGAACCATGCGTTGTGCCACATGGTGGCTAACGGTTGCCGCAGCGTTGCGGAGACCAAACGGAAGCGCTATCGGGGCGCTCCGCATGTGGCATTCCGGAGAGAGGGATCCTCCTCCGGAAGACTGCAGCATGTCACTATCATTGGAAAGGGCAAGGTGACGCTGGTCCTCCCTGGACTGCTGGGGTCTGAGGGAGACACCGAGCTAGCGCCCAAGCCTCTCATGGTTGAGGCCGATGAAGGGGAGAGATTGGACGGTGGCGTGAGCCAATGCCAACTCTCCTCCCATCGTGACGATGAAGTCTAGGCTCCCGAAGCGCATGTGTGCGCTTGGGACCCAGCTGATACCATGGTTAGCCATCTGTGGCCTGATGTGGAACGCGCAAAGGACCCCTACCTAGCGTGCCAACTATCTTTGTTTTGAGTAAACACCAACTAGTAAATTTGTATTTGTTGCGTGTTAGGCCCGGATGGTGAGCTAAAGGACACAATGTTTATACTGGTTTGGGCAGAATGTCCCTATGTCTAGTCTGCTACTGCTCATGTTATTAGCACCGAAAAAGGTTCATAGTAGGGGGTACAAATGGTTGAGAGAAGGACAGGTCCCAAGTCTCTGGTGGAAGGGTCAAAAGGATGCCAAGAGCCCGATGGTAGGTGATGTGTTGTGTGTTAGGTGATGTGTTGTGTGTGGAATTGATCCCTCCCTTTAGTGGGGTGTCCTGCCCTCCCTTTTATAGACCAAGGGGGAGCAGGGGTTATAGATGGGAGAAAGAGGAAAAAACCAAAGGTAGAGACCGTCCTTCGAAGGTGCCGGGTCTTCCTTTTCCCTAGAGCCAGCTTCTGGTGACATGGCAGACCATGCCAGGGATAGTACGTTCGCTGATCCTGACATTGTAACACCCTAGGTGTTAGCCTTGCATAATTGCACTTGCATTGCATAACATAAGCATCATTCATTCATGCATAAGCATTTCTATATGAAACATTGCTATGAAACATGTGAAACATACTATTGTTCTTTTAAGTTCATTGTATGTATGCTTTATGATCATGTGTGATTGAGTGCATGTGATTGATGTTGGTAACTAAAATACCTTAGCTACACTTAGGATGTCTAATGGAACAATGTTCATGTTAATGACTTTGCCTAATTATGCTTCTAGGATTTAGTTTGACTAGGTGCTCCTCTTGAGTGCTGTTGTTTGACCTTTTATGAACTGCATGTTAGAAGCTTTGCATGCCTGAGCAACCTAAAGCAAAGTTGTAGCAAATTATATGTGTAACAAACTTTGTTTAGAGGTCAAGTCATGAAAATGTGGGGAATAGTCCCAAACATGGCCCACAAGTCAGATTTGGGTGCAGATTCAGCACTAAGAAAATTTTCTAAGTGTTGACTGCGTTTTCAGTTTGACAGGCGCTACTTTGAGTTGATTTTACTCTCTATCCATTGTGAATTAGACTTTGATATCTAAAGGAGTTTTGTAGCTGGTATATTGGGATTCAATTGTTGTTTAGATTGTTTTCGCTAATGATCAACGGATTAGGAGATTTATCGTCGCCAAAATTCGCTGTCAGTCGGTCAAATGGTTCTCTGATGGTGCGCTACAGTGCCGACCGTTTCAGAAGTTGAACGCCGCGTGGCTGCCACGTGTTGGTGCTACGCTGCCCGGCCAGGCCACGTTGGGCTCCAGCGTGCCACAACACGCCTGCGCTCGCCCGTGACGCTCCTGGATGCTCATTTCCTCGCTTCGCCTTCGCCTTCGCAGCAGCGCAGCAGCCGTAGCAGCTCCACGTAGCTTCGCCGTCGCCATTGCCAGCCCCAACGCGCATCACCTCACTCCGCCACAGCCGCAGTTCCTTCATGATCCCACCGTCGCACCGTACCCGCCTAGCTTGCTTGCGCGCACGGTAAGCCGTTGTGTGCAGCGTGCGGTCCTCGCCGGCGTTTTCGCCGCCACATCCCATCACCGTGGCCGGGCTGTCTCCGACAACCACGAGTCCTGCTAGGATGTGAGCTAGAGTCAAATTGGGATGGGGAACCATGGCGTAACCCTTGATTGTGCCATCTCGGTCGCCTTCGATGGCTCGCCGTCGAGCCGCACCGCCACACCGCCATGGCCGCTGCCGTAGTCGATAGCTCCGGCCATTGGTCCAATTAGTTAGCATAGTGTGTTCGGGATGTAGTGGGGATGCTCATAGTTTGGTTGCCGTCGCCAGAAAATCTCGCCACCGGCGAGCTCTGGCCGAGCAGTGTCGCGCAGCGTCACTCCCCTGTTCTGGTGCCGATGACATGCGGGCCCAACTGACTGGAGGGTCCCGGTCGTGAGTAGTTGTGGAGTAGAAAGATAGTTCATTTGTTTAGATTTGAATGCAACTTTGTAAAAGTCATATCTCCAGTTTGGTGAATCCAAATTGGGTGGTTCCAATTTTGTTAGGATCTTGGTGAAGGGTAGTATTTAGGAAAAATATAACATGAACACTTGTAGTAAATTTTCTGGAAGAATTAAATTGCAACTTAAAATGTGTTTTTAAATGAATGCAAACTTGTTTAACTCATATCTAGAGTTACATTGCTCCAAAAAATTATGAAATTTGTATGGTGAGCTGTTCTTGATGAGTAGAAGCTCTGGTAAAAATTTGAGAGTCAGTGCATGAATAGTTTTTGAGTTATAAATTTCTCTTTTATAATTAGGTGATCCTTGTACAAATTTTAATATTTAATCTATGAATCCAATGCTCATGAAATTTATTGGTGGTTGTCCTGATGTCTTAAGGATGCTAAGAAAAATATAAAATCTGTTGCTTGACACTTTTCACTAGGGTTTTCTATTTATGTTATTTTAAGCCCAGCTGGCTTGTCATTTTTGTGTAGGATGTTATACTTGTTCCAACGATGTGAAATTTATACAGTAGCCTATTGGAGATATGTATAATCTACTATAATGTTTGTGGAATTTTTTGTATACTTTGGATATGTGTTTATTATTTAACCTAATTATCTAAATAAATTAATAAAGGCATGAAAATAATTTATTTAGGAATGACCACTATGTTTTCTTATGTTCATTTGATGTATGTTAATTGTTGGTAGCATTGGTAGTACTCATGGTGCTATTCTTGTATGCAAGGAAGTATTATTTTCACTATAATTCACTTATAGTGACTTTCTGAACAGATTTAGAGTTAAGCAAATTAACTGGTAAGATGATGTTTTCTGTGAATTTGGTCAATAACAAAGTTGTAGGGAACTTGTTTATCTAGCTTATGTCAAAATTTCAAGGCATTTGGCCTAGTAGTTTGAGAGTTATATCAGTTGGAAGACAGCACTCCCAACTGCCTGCTCTCTAGAATTCACAGATAGTTTTGTAAGATCAGTTTGTTTGACCTAGTTTGAGTTTGAATTAGACTTTGGTGATTAACAAAACGTTGTAGACAATTTTATAAGCTTTCCAGAAAGTCTTAAATCATGGTATTTGGACCTGTAGAACTCCAGTTATGGATCAAACTTGTAGCTACTGTTTGCAGCCTGAAAACTGTTGAGTGCAGTGAATAACTTGTTTGCTTGATATGAGTCGATATGATGAGTTAGATGCTAGGCCTAATCAAAATAACTTGTTAGTTGCAGGTGCTAGACCTCTTACTCAAGATGAACGACTTTATCTTAGGTTATTAGAGCTTGGTGAGTGTGACATTCTTGTTTTCTAAAAGAGATATGCACCTACTCGGTAAAATAGATGTTAATTTTGTATCATCGTGTCTTTCATGCGTCCATCTATACATAGCTATACATTGCATCATCACCTTTCATCTCTTGTGCATACATGATTCTTATACTATGCATATACATGCAATAGGTGTTCCAGAGGGAGTCACGCTTCTAGAATTCGAGCAAGTATTTCCGGAGGAGCAACAGCAAGCACAGGAGTAGGAGGTGCAGGCCCCCGAAGAAGGAGCCAACGAAGAAGTTCTTGAGTGTCCCGATCACCAACCTTCATCTTTTCTGAAAGGCAAGCCCTGGAGCATTCTAAGTCTCCTATGTTTTGAAAATGGTTACTTTGAATATCTTTATTTGTGATGCATTAAGTGATAGGAATTGGATGCAAACACTTGTTGCATATATATCTATTCCTTGTCCAGTAAACGTACCCCAAATCCTATTTAGGTCCAGGAGTGAATCAAAGCTTAGCCTTGCTTAGACCGGTAAAAGTCAGGTGATTTCCTGTCACCTGCAAGTTAGGATAATGTCTAGTCACGGTTGGCTATATTTGCTATCGTGGAAAAATAACCATGTGTTAATAATGAATTGTGACCGGGCGGGATGTCGATAGAGAAGCAACAAGGCAAGGAGGTCTTGGGTGTGGATCTATCCCCCATCTGTGTTGGTTATGGACCGATTCGTTGTACGTCCTCATGTCATGTTGAACGCATGCCTATCACTTAGTTGGCCAAATAACTCGTTCCGACCGCGAAGCCAAGTAGCTCAACTTAGGCCAGAAGTCTAGGAAGTGAAAGTGCGCACCCTGGTGGTAGTAAGGATGTGCGGGGAGCTATTGGCGTAAGTCCTAGGTGAGATTGACCACCTGGTAGAGTGGACTCTCTGAGGGTGTGGCGCTGCTCGGAACCGCGATTCCTAAGTTGTACCAAAGGTGACCTAAGGCTGCCTTCGTGCGATATGCCTTGGTTTGTGTTAGGAATACCCCTCCAGCTGGATAGGAATCGATTCGAATCGCCGTCTCTCCTGGATAGTGAGAATTTGACTGAGCAGTGGCAACGTAGATACACTTAATGGAACTTGATGGTTAAATCGATGATGATGATGATACAACATTATACCGGATATGGTTACTAATGTTTGGAGTTAATCAATTGCTTGCTCTAGTATAGGTGCTAATCTAGTTGATAGGTTAATATGGATAACTTGCTGCTTCCTAATAATTTAAATTATGCTCTCATATCACTAAAGCTTTTATGCAAAATGGTTGTCAAGCAAGATCCACCGATAAAGCCTTGCATACTCCTTGGTGTCATTTATTTTTGGTTTACGACGAGTAAGTCTAGCTGAGTACATTCTCATACTCAGGGTTTATTCCCCCTTGTTGTAGATGACGTGCTCTATAACGGCTACTGCAAGTATTGTCTCCACCCTGCGGGGGATGAAGACTAGATCATGGGCATGATCATCTATGTTATCTTATCCTATTGCTTTTGCTGGATATGACTATGGAACTGGCTTGTATTTGAACTAAGTGTGTGTGATGGTCTCAAACTACTTTGCTTCCGCTATTTGTGAACTCGTTTTGTAATAACTATGTGAACTCTGATGTATGAGGTACTCATGTACTACTTGTGAAATGGATGTAACATGTGGCTTGTTATGTTGAATTACTATGATCTTGGTTGTATGCAAGTTGGCTTGAAATCCTTCGTGGTTTTAGTTGACTATCGGGTTTATATGGGTTCAAGTATGATGGTTCGATCACTCCAGTGATTGCTTTCATACTTATGCTCTTATAAATTGGTCGGTTCTGTTATAGACATGGCCATGCCTTGGCTTTGTTTTAGCGAGTGGTCATGTCCTAGCCTCCTCCGGTGGACAATGGGGCATGCTAGGGTATCGAGCTATGACTCTATGGGAAGTAAATGGTGAAGTGACTATATGTCCGTTACTATTGATGATGTGAGTTCCCTCTTGGATTGTAGTGGTTGTCATATGCTTATGTCAGGATCCGCGTTCGAGGGCTGATGGCGGCGCCCACAACACTGTAGGACAAAAGTCGGTGCCTACAACATTGTTCGGGCTCTGCCATGCCTGGAAGGGCCTAAAGCGCCCGTCCCGTCGTATCCTGACGGTACTTTTCAGCAGGCGGGCAGGGCATGGTCCTTGGTACTGCGGTTGACTCGAATGTCCTGTCTTACCCTGTGCCCATCATTATGAAGGAGCAGGGTGTAGTCGTCGGGCGAGGCGGAGCCAACCCCGGGATGTCGGGTGAGATGGAGCTTGTCCTGGTACATTGGGCGGGGTGGAGCCAGCCCTCAGCCGTCGGGCGAGGCGAAGCAAGCCCTCAGGCGTCGGGCGAGGCGGAGTCAGCCCTCGGTCGTCGGGCGAGGCGGAGCCCAGCCCTCGGGGGTCAAGCGAGGCGGAACCAACCTTCGGTTGTATGGACAAGGAGTGTAGTTGCGTTCCCGCATGTTCAGAAGCATTAGCGTCTAAATGTTATTAGTCCTACCTCATTGGGTACCCCGGTATTAGGTCCCTGATAGATTCCTACTAGGATATTCCACTACAAGCAAAGCATATAGAGTTTGGAATTTGGAAAGTGGTACTCTTGAGGAAGTTCATGATGTTGAATCTGATGAAACCAAGAGTTCACAAGAGGAGAATAAGAACTTGGAAGATGTTAGAGGCATTCAACTTTCAAATGCCATGAAGAACATGGATGTTGGTGAATTGAGGCCTAGGCAAGTGAATGATGATGAAGATGATCGAGTGCAAATGCTCTCTAACTCAAATGTGCGAAATGATACAAATCAAGCTAGTACAAGTGGCTCTCATGATAATGAACATGATCAAGTGGCTAGTACATCATCTCAACCCAATGATCAAGCAAGTGCAAGCAATCAAGTTCCAATACTCCAACCAACCAAAATTGTAAGGGATCATCCATTGGACACTATCATTGGTGATATTTCAAGAGGTGTGCAAACTAGATCAAGATTAGCTTTGTTTTGTGAGCATTTTATATTTGTGTCATCCATTGAACCAAAGAAGATAGATGAAGCATTGAAGGATGTTGATTGGGTTAATGCTATGCATGAAGAATTGAATAACTTCACAAGAAATCAAGTATGGGAATTAGTAGAGAGACCAAAGGAACACAATGTGATTGGAACCAAATGGGTCTTTAGAAACAAGCAAGATCAAGATGGGATAGTAGTAAGGAATAAAGCAAGATTGGTAGCACAAGGCTATACACAAGTGAAAGGTCTTAACTTTGGAGAAACATATGCTTTGGTTGCTAGATTAGAAGCAATTAGAATCTTGCTAGCCTATGCTTGCGCCCATAATATCAAGCTCTATCAAATGGATGTTAAGAGTTCATTTCTCAATGGTTACATTAATGAAGAAGTATATGTTGAGCAACCTCCCGGTTTTGAAGATGACAAGAAGCCCAACCATGTGTACAAGTTGAAGAAGGCATTGTATGGCTTGAAACAAGCACCTAGAGCATGGTATGAGAGATTGAGGGACTTCCTACTCTCTAAAGGTTTCATGATGGGCAAGGTTGACACCACTCTTTTCACTAAGAAGATTGGCAAAGACTTATTTGTGTTGCAAATCTATGTTGATGATATTATATTTGGATCAACCAATCAAGACTTTTGTGAAGAATTTGGAAAGATGATGGCTAATGAGTTTGAAATGTCTATGATTGGAGAGTTAAGTTACTTCCTTGGTCTTCGAATCAAGCAATTGAAGAATGGTACATTTGTGAGTTAAGGCAAGTACATCAAAGACATGCTCAAGAAGTTTGGCATGAGTGATAGCAAAGCCATTAGTACACCAATGGGAACAAATGGCAATTTAGATAGTGATGCAAGTGGCAATATGGTGGATCAAAAAATTGTATCGGTCTATGATTGGAAGCCTACTCTATGTGACCACATCAAGGCTAGATGTCATGTTTAGTGTATGCATGTGTGCAAGATTTCAAGCCTCACCAAGAGAAAGTCATTTGAAGGCTACAAAGAGAATATTGAGGTACTTGAAGCATACATAAAATATTGGTTTGTGGTATCCCAAAGGAGCAAAGTTTGAGCTAATTGGTTACTCTGACTCGGATTATGTAGGATGCAAGGTTGAAAGGAAGAGCACCTTTGGCACATGTCAATTGTTGGGAAGATCACTTGTTTCATGGTCATCAAAGAAGCAAAATAGTGTTGCATTATCAATCGCCGAAGCATAATACATATCCGCCGAAAGTTGTTGTACACAAATACTTTGGATGAAGGCCACCTTGAATGACTTTGGAATCAAGTTCAAGAAAGTGCCATTGCTATGTGACAATGAGAGTGCAATCAAGTTAACCAACAACCCGGTTCAACATGCAAGAACAAAGCACATTGATGTCCACCACCATTTCATAAGAGATCATCAACAAAAAGGGGACATTTGCATTGAGAGTGTAGGCATCGAAGATCAACTTGCCGATATATTCACCAAGCCATTGGATGAGAAAAGGTTTTGCAAGCTAAGGAATGAGTTGAACATATTGGATTTCTCAAATATGTGTTGATGCACCCCCCCCACTTATATGACATGCCTCTCCTTCGAGCAATCCAAGGTAAAAGTTGATTGGCATGGCATACATCCTTGCTAAGGACATGTTTAGTGCATCTAGTCATTTTTCACATAAAATAGGCTCATTCATGAAAACCAAATGAATTTGATGATTGTATGGTACCACTATTGCTTTTATGCTTGACTTGATCTAATGGTAGCATATGACATGTTTGTGGGCTTGTAAACCTAGTGTTTGATCTAGAAAATATGCTATAAGTGTTTAACTCAACATGGTACAAGATAACCCTTATTTGGAGGTGTGAAGAAGCTTATCCTTGGATTAAACCGAGTTAAAATCTTTGGCAAGTATTCTAGATCGGACCAAATTTGGGAAAATGATCCTCACCCCATTGATTGACATTGATAATCTCAACCTATCTACACTTTGAACCTTTGTGGTCATTGATGACAAAGAGGGAGAGAAACAAAGATATAAATGATAGGGGGAGAAATAGTGTACAAAGATAGTGTAAAGATAACAAAGGGGAGTGAAAAGATAACAAAGGGGGAGAGTTTGACATAGGGAAAGAGATATGACAAAGGAAGGGGATCAATTAAAATTTTGAGCACACAAGTAGGGGGAGCAAGCTCATGAACTTGTATGGTGCATTTCATATATTTGGTTGCATGGCATAAGTTTTAAAATTTCAATATCCATGCTTGTGTGTTGTATGCTAGTTGTAGACCTTGAATGATGATTTGATAACTAGCATGCATAGGATGATAGCTAGACACTTGGTATGCCTTTCAAGTAATGCTAGTATCTTGCTTTTAATATTGATCTCATGAGGTATCTAGTTCTTTTATTTCCAAGTGGTATCAAGCTAACCTTGGTGCTAAGGATGAATTTAAAGGTGCAACTCCGATTGGTATCATGCTTCAAAGGTCTGTCTCTTATACCTTAGCATCATTTGGTAGACATTGTCTCCTATATTTCTTATCTAAGCATATGTGCAAACTTCAATCCAAACTCTTAGCACATATGTCGGGGAGCAATTGCTACCATATGGGATTCATGAAACTTGTCCATATCCTTTTACACTTTGGGCAAGCAACATGGATTCAATTGAATTTCAATTCATATCTTTGTATAAGGGTTGTCATCAATTACCAAAAAGGGGGAGATTGAAAGCTCTAGTTTGGTTTTGGTGAATTGATGAAACCCTAAGTGCTAACCTAGTTTATCAAAGTGATTAAGATAGGTTGCACATTCCAAGTAGTGAAGCAAATGAAGATCATGACATGATGATGGTGATGCCATGGTGATGATCAAGTGCTTGGATTTGGAAAAGAAGAAAGAGAAAAACAAAAAGCTCACGGCAAAGGTGAAATTGATAGGAGCTTTTCTATTTAGTGATTGAGACACTTAGTGAGTGTGATCACATTTAGGATCAATAACCGTACTATTAAGAGGGGTGAAACATGTATCAAAATGCAGTTATCAAAGTGCCACTAGATGCTCTAACTCATTGCATATGCATTTAGGATCTAGTGGAAAGCTAACACCCTTGAAAATGCTTGTGAAATATGCTAACACATGTGCACAAGGTGATCACTTGGTGGTTGGCACATTTGAGCAAGGGTGGAGAAGTTGGTTAAGGTGAATGAGATGATTGTCACTGTGAAACAGTGACCGGACGCAGGTCGACTAAGGGTTCGAGCATCCAGTCAATTATAAATGAAGGTGGTGCTCTCAGTCTCGATTCGCCCTGTGACCAGACTCGGAGAAAGAAAGTGATCGGACTCTGGCTGAAACACTATTTAGCATCCTATCCTGCTGATGTGGTGGCACGCTGAGAAGAGGAGAAGCAGCGAATGCACCGGTGTGTCCCGATCACGGTGGACCGGACGCGTCCGGTCAAGATTTTCTACCTCTGGAACATTACTGGAAGTGACTAGATTGCCAGGCGAGGGTGCGTTCGGTCCTACACTACAAGAGCGTCGGTCACAACTTAAGTGCACCGATGACCATTGAGATCGCGTGGTGGAGATTCAAAAGAGGAGACATATGGCAAGCATTGGGCGACCAAACACAGGGGTCCAGCGTCCGGTCAACCTGACAGGCGCATCCGGTCAGCCTGTGTTACAGTGGACAGAGGGCCCATGGCTCTATTCGTTGGGGGCCTCTATTTAAAGGCGTGTGGCTGGCTCTAGCTGAGACCCTTGGCCATTTGCATTAACATAGCAACCTTGTGAGCTTAGCCAAGCCCTCCCACTCATCTCCATCATTGATTCATCATCTTTGTGAGATTGGGAGAGAATCCAAGTGCATTGCTTGAGTGATTGCATCTAGAGGCACTTGATGTTTGTGTTTTTGCTATGGAATTCGCTTGTTACTCTTAGTGGTTGCCGCCACCTAGACGGCTTGGAGTAGCAAGGATCATCGAGCGGAGGTTGGTGATTGTCTCCGGCTCTGATCGTGGTAATTGTGAGGGGTTCTGACCTTTTCCTAGCGGAGAGCCAAAAGGTACTCTAGTAAATTGCTCATGGCTGTGTGGTCCTCATCTTGTGTTGGTTGTTGCGGCAACCCTATTGAGGGGTTTTGCGTGTTGATGCCAATTAGCGCATGAACCTCCAAGTGAGTGAATCGCCACAACGAGGACTAGCTTGCCGGCAAGCAAGTGAACCTTGGTAAAAAATCATTGTATCATCATTTGATTCCAAGGTGATTGGTGTTCATTGGTATATTTCTTTGTGATTGATTGGTTCATTTCTTGACTCAGCGGTATAACCATCTTGCTCTCTCTCTTTAAATTACCGCAAACTAGTTGTCAAGCTCTTTAGTGTAGCTAGTTGTGAGAGCTTGTTAGTTTGGGTCAGTGTGGCTCTTTAGTTAGCCTTTGAGAGCACACTAACTTAGTGTAGTGACATAGCCATTGTGTGGATAGAAAACTATAGAAACTAGAATTGTGGTAGGTGGCTTGCATTTTTAGTAGGCTAGCGCAACACTCACTTTGGCCTCATATTTGTCTAACCGGTTTGCTAAGTGTTGTTGTAGAAATTTTAATAGGCTATTCACCCCCCTATAGCCATTAGGACCTTTCAGGGGTGTTTAGCTGATTCTGCTTCCTGGGGCAATGGTTAGCATAATGCCCAACTTCTCCACAATGATAGCATATGTTGGGGGTGCTAGGTGCACTGGTCTTCATGGAGTATTGTTTGGTGTTCCCTATAGTGGTGTCTGCTGGCCAACTCTGCTGCTGGTACAGTGGGCGCATGCTAATTCGGGTTGCGCTGATGGTACTGACCATGATTCCACTGATTGGGTGGTCCATAGTACCTCTGCCAGAAGCCTTGCTGAGGGTTGGTACATAGACCAAGTATTGCTTCCAGAGGCCTGTCCCTGAAGCCTCCTCTTCTTAGCCTCCATCTCTTTGCACTTATTATCAATAACAATAGCGTGATTTCACCAGCGTCTGAAATTGGGGGTATGTATTGGACATAAGGTGGAGTTGTAGACCTCATATAGACCCTTGAGAAAGTGGTGTTGCTTATCAGCATCATCAGCCACCTCATTCGGAGCGTAACGTGACAACTGAGCAAAATTTGTCATGATACTCAGCTACAGACATAGATCTCTGTTCAGAGCTCTGAAATTCCTCCTGCTTGAGCTCTATCAATCCTTCAGGTATGTGGTAGGATCTGAAATTCTCTCTAAATTCTACCAGGTGATAGGAGGAGCATTAATGGGACGTCCATACTCTAATGCCTCCCACCAGTCTTGAGCTTCTCCCTGAATTGTCCTGACACGCACAACACCTTCTGCTGGTCGTGCGCACTGCGCTATGTTGAGTTGGCTTTTCCACTGCACAAAGCTAATCATCTGCTTCTAGTGGATCAGTGGCATGAGAAAACACCAAGGGGTGGCCCCTCAAGAATTTACCATGCTTGTCACGCGGTGCTCTACCATGGGTTGATTCTGCTTATTCTGCACCAGAGCTTGCATAAGCTGTCTGGACTATCAGGCTCTGTCTGCACTGCCAGAAGCTGCTCAATAGTAGGTGGCGGGTGGTGGTGGTGGATGTGGGGGAACTCCTCCATGACCTCGGCCTCTTCCTCTTCTAGACATCTGACATCCAATACAAATATTCAAAATTTAGAGATTTCCAAGTTATATACACTTATAGAGATATAGAATACATTCTAAAAAATTTCTGGACGAGTTCCAGCATCAACAGCTCGGTAAAATAGTCATATCTCACGTTCCAAACATCCAAAAGAGGGGTGCTTTATACGGTTGGAAATCTTAATAAATTATCTACAACTTTTATTTCAGACCACATGCTCAAATTCTATCGTTAGTTTACTCAAAAATGGGATACAACCGAATATGTTCCACATTCTAGACTGCACAGAAACTTTAATTTGAAATAGCTACATCTCACAAACCAGATCGGATATAGGGGTGATTCTAGAGGCATTAGAAAGATACTTAAGTTTGGTTGCTCCCATAAAAAATTCATAATTTTTGGTGGAGTAGATTTAGATTGGCATTAAGATAAGGGCAGACTGCTCTGAAGAACAGATCTGAGAGAACAAGATGTACCAAACCTAACTATTTATTTATTGACTCAAACTTTAATATTCTTAACTATGGAACTTGCGGACATGCCCTGAAAGTTCCAGCATTCATTACAAAAATCCAACTCACACATAAACATAATAATAATCCAACTAGGCACACCAAAGTTCACACCACACTACTAGACTCGACTTGACTCAACTTGACCCTTGCTACTAATGTCTTATTACATAGAAAAGACTCCAACACCCATGGAAGAAATTTATGGGGAAGATCCTCATAGATCCTTTGTAGGTTGAGGCACACCCTTTGCTCATCTATCACTTGTTGATATCTCTTAAGGGTTGCCTCTGTGCCTTCAACTGATCTTCCAAGCCGTCGATTCTTGTCTACTAATTCATAGGCATAATGCACCATCACTTGAGTAGTGGGATCCATGCCTTCAGGGTCCATTATTGCCCAACCCAAGTCTGGGTGTTGACGAGGGAGAAGCGATATTAATCTTCCTTCATATCATCAAAGCGATGACCACAGAGACCCATGCAGGCTACAGCAGCTACATCTTCTATGCTATCTTCCATGGTGGCATAGTGAGCGTGATGCACATAGTTCGAGTCCAGATGGTATGCTTCCTTCTCTCCATCCCAATGGAGATGCACACCCTGGTCTTCCAATAAGTGTCCTCCAGAGGGTGTGTGTGCTCGTTGCAGACGTACTCCACAGCTGCGTCCCAATCAGCATAGTAGGTCTGAAGAATCCTCATAAGTCGGTGGTGTGAGACAGAGGATTCACACCTTGGCTTGTACCAGATCTTTGTAGTCCATCCCATGGCAGGGGTAGGCTGATCTTCTTGAACAGCGTCCTCCTCCTACTCATCATCAGACAATACAACGACCTCCACTTCTTCAGATTCTTCTTCTTTGGGCTCTTCCTGGAGTGGCTTAGGCATAGGTGCAGGTGCTGGTGAGTCAACTTCTTGCTCCTGGGGTTCCTCCTCCTCACATGGCTCCATGGACTCATACAAGCCATAGGCGGGTAGTAGCCTTCGGTGCTGATGCGAGCAGGTCTTATTGGCATGAGGCATCTACAGAATGAGATTTAGTTCGATTAGAAGCAATAATTTTCATAACAGAGTGAGGCAAAAGAAGCATAAAATTTAGCAAATAACAAGAGTGAGATGGGAAGCATGAAATGAGTGAAGCAAAAGAGGCTAAAAATGACCATTGCTAACTAGGCTTTGCGTCCTACAGTCAACACGGCTTTGATACCAATCTGTCACACCTGATTTTAAGGATAAAATGGGATGCATAATCTTATGTGCGCCAGAGATTAGTCACACACATAAGCCGACAAATTATAAATAGTATCATCACAAGTGTTTATTACATCATAAATAATAAGACATAGTCTTCACATAATGTAGTAAAAGTATAAAGAATAATCTCTCATGGAAGCTCCATATCACAGGGATGTCAACTGGTTGACCACAAGTCTAGTAATCCTCAGGGAAAGTCATCATTACCATAGCCATCTGTTACCCATGGGATTTTTATCCAAATAATGAAAATAAACAAGCGTAAGTACGTGTCATACTCAACAAGTGTAACATGGGGTTCACTGAGGCCCCTAAGGCTTGACACAGGTTAATAGCATTCAGCTTTTAATTGTCCATAATTTTAGCATAAGAGTAGCAACAAGTTGTTTTAATCCTGAAGTGAAACACATGATCAATGTAAACAAGAATAATGAATAGCATAAATGGGATAATTCTTAGTGATCATCTATTCCATAAGGGTTCCAAGGCCGCTCATGACATCGAGTACGACTGATATACAGTTTTACACTATGCAGAGGTTGTACACTTTCACTGTGAGTCATGATACCCATATGCCCGGGTTAATTACTCCCAAAACACTTCCAAGGTGAGCAAGCAGGGGTCACTATGAAGTCTTTCAAAGGTTCATCTAACAAGTTAGGGCCATTAGATTCACTCGGCAAATAGATATAGGAACCCCCTGTCACACCCCAATTTTAAGGATAAAATTGGAATGCACAAAACTCGTGTGTGCCAGGAATCAATCACACACACAAGCTGACAAATTACAATAGTATCATCATGGTGTCTCATACATCAGAGTTATAATAGAACTTAGTCTTATCATCACATCACAGCGGAATAATAAAAAGATAATAAACTCTCGTGGCCGTCATCACAGGGAAGGTCAACTGGTTGACCACAAGCCTAATAATCCTCCGGGAAATCCTCATACCCGTTGTCATCTGTTACCCATCCGGATTTTTATCCAAGTAAAGAAAATAAACAAGTGTAAGTACATTCCGTACTTAGCAAGCTAACATGGGGTTATGAAGCTCAAAAGGATAGACTCTGGTTTACTGCAGTTAGCATTTTTAAGGTCAAACTTTTATTCTCAAGTATTATCAAGTTATGCTTAAGCTCCCATTTAATTCCCATAAGAACATATATCGGTCAGGTACCATATTCATCATAGAACAACTTAAATGATCTCATCATCAAGTAACCAGTTATTCTGTGAGTTTTCCGGGCCGCTCGTAACCGTGAGCACGGCTGTTATAACAGTTTGTTACCCTCTGCAGAGGTGGTGCACATTCACCGCGAGTCGTGATCCCCATATGCCCGGGTTAATTACTCCCATGTCACTACCAAGGTGAGCGGGCAGGGTACACTATGAAGCCATTTCATAGGTTTCCCTAACAAGTTAGGGCCGCTAGGTTTCCTTGGCAGGCAGATGTAGGACCCCCCTTTCCTATGGCACAAATCCATCGCGGCTATACTCATAGGAACAGAGGCAGCCCTATACCCAAAGTGGCAAGCCCCATTTGCGCCAAAAGGTAACCTCTAACTAGTTAGGAAAGATCCTATTACTGAGCTAAAGTCAGAGCCATATGACTCTCCCGGTTGCACTGTCAGTCCCAGCTTTTGCCGACAGATAAGTCCTTATGGAGGGCCGGGAGCAACATGAACAAAGGTAATTTGCACTTTCGCCCTATGGAACAGTTGTTATAATTCAGTTACTCTCTTTGTTCCATAGTATCATTCATCATATGTATATCAAGTTCAGTTAGAGCACTAGCAATCTACCCATATGCATTTAACCCTAGGAGACAAGAACAGGATAACAATCACTAGGATGTCCTTACGGGTATCAAAATTAGACACATGCAAATGAGTAATTGCTTAAAGTGAAATAGGACATCAAGGAAGGCCCATGTTATACTTGCCTTGGTTCACAAACTCGTGCTGGTCCTGCTGGTCGTCGAAGAGTTCTTGGTCTCCAACGTTTTCCTCACCGTCTGAACGCGACCAACACGGCAACATACAACATTCCAAAAGCATTCATGCAAAGCAAACATCCTATCATTAGAAAGTACACCAACAGTATTGAAATCAAGATAAAATGTTTGTAAAACTATCTACGTTTCGCTACGATCACGTCAACGCGAAGTTCACGAAAAACGGAGCTAAAATGCGAAAGTTATGATTAAAATGGGTTTTCCATAGCCCTATATTTAATTAATTCTAATCATGAAATTAAAAAGTTCCAAACTTGTCTAACAGTAGCTCCAACATGTAGCTTATGAAATTACGAAGCTAACGCGATTTGAATGGATCAATTCGGAGTTAAAACGACAATTCTATAAGCGAAACAGTTCGAATGGCATTTCTGTAAATACTGAAAGCGTACTTTTGACTTAAACAGTGAACTTTACGCTTTCAAAATGGATGCGTTCTCGAGGAAATATGCTAAGGACGGCGGGTTCTATAGAAAACAGGAGGGCTCTTTAGCAATTTACCCCGAAGGGGTATCGGCCAACGATGGCCGTCGATGAATGGACGGTCGCAACGGATCTGGGGGGTTTGGCCGGCCGAACAGTGACTCGGCGAGGCTAGCCATGGCCGGCGGCAAGACACGCCGGCGAGCTCGGTAGGG